>NC_086451.1:2343939-2643939 GCF_028390025.1 Pseudophryne corroboree
CTGTAAGCAGCTGAAGGACAGTGGTTTTTACCTGACTGGATGGTACACTATATACCCTGGAGGCAAGCGACCCTTGGTAGTCCTATGTGACATGGATACTGACGGAGGAGGCTGGATTGTAAGTTGTCAGAATTCCCCCAATAGATGAAATCTCCCACATACCCGGCAACTATGGGGTAAATTTACTAAGGTGGGAGATTTTTAGAACTGGTGATGTTGCCCATAGCAACCAATCAGATTATATCTATTATCTGCTAGAAGCAGCTAGATAAATGGTAAGTAGAATCTGATTGGTTGCCATGGGCAACATCACCAGTTCTAAAAATCTCCCACCTTAGTAAATTTACCCCTATGTTTCCACTTATTATTTCTAATATTCATTCAACCAATATGAACTAATCATTGTGTTCTGCCCAGTTGCCATCTTCTTTTCAAATCTCTTGAAGCCACTGGAAAATAACTGGCTCTACACTCCACACCAAGTTTCTCCAGAAGTCCAAACTCAACACAGGGAATAATTTTAGGTCACACAAAATTCTGGATTCAGCTACAATACCTGATTGATTCGGGAGGTTATGGGCCAAAAAAAGAGTCTGCTTGGTTTTGTCCATGCTCCTGTTTTAGTCAAAAATGTCATCATCAGTTTCCCTTGTGTTGGTTGTCCAGTGGCCTCCTGCAAGAGGGGAAGTACTGTCATATGCCAGACCATGTGTGCTGCTCACTGGGTCTGGCATGGCACTGGGGCTTCTTTGGGGTGTGATGTGGTGTAGGAACCTCTTCATTAATTAGAACTCTTCTTCCTGTTTAGAGGCAATGTAATCCCATATGGGGATTGGTACATGAGGGTCACTGTCTTACATCTGCTCGGATCTGCCCCACCGGCCTCTTTCCTTTATGAACCCCAGTCATGTGACTGGACAGGGGATTCAGAATTATGGCTTATAATGTTCCAGTGTCTTCATCGTGTCCCGGTTGTTCCAGTATCTCCAGCTTGTCCCAGATGTTACAGCATCTCCAGCTTGTCTCAGATGTTCCAGTATCTCCAGCTTGTCTCAGATGTTCCAGTATCTCCAGCTTGTCCCTGTTTCAGTATCTCCAGCTTGTACCTGTTTCAGTATCTTCAGCTTGTCCCTGTTGTTTCAGTATCTCCAGCTTGTCCCTGTTGTTTCAGTATCTCCAGCTTGTCCCTGTTGTTTCAGTATCTCCAGCTTGTCCCTGTTGTTTCAGTATCTCCAGCTTGTCCCTGTTGTTTCAGTATCTCCAGCTTGTCCCTGTTGTTTCAGTATCTCCAGCTTGTCGCTGTTGTTCCAGTATCTCCAGCTTGTCCCTGTTTCAGTATCTTCAGCTTGTACCTGTTTCAGTATCTCCAGCTTGTACCTGTTTCAGTATCTTCAGCTTGTCCCTGTTGTTTCAGTATCTCCAGCTTGTCCCTGTTGTTTCAGTATCTCCAGCTTGTCCCTGTTGTTTCAGTATCTCCAGCTTGTCGCTGTTGTTCCAGTATCTCCAGCTTGTCCCTGTTTCAGTATCTCCAGCTTGTACCTGTTTCAGTATCTTCAGCTTGTACCTGTTTCAGTATCTCCAGCTTGTACCTGTTTCAGTATCTCCAGCTTGTACCTGTTTCAGTATCTTCAGCTTGTCCCTGTTGTTTCAGTATCTCCAGCTTGTCCCTGTTGTTTCAGTATTTTCAGCTTGTCCCTGTTGTTTCAGTATCTCCAGCTTGTCCCTGTTGTTTCAGTATCTCCAGCTTGTCCCTGTTGTTTCAGTATCTCCAGCTTGTCCCTGTTGTTTCAGTATCTCCAGCTTGTACCTGTTTCAGTATCTCCAGCTTGTCCCTGTTGTTTCAGTATCTCCAGCTTGTCCCTGTTGTTTCAGTATCTCCAGCTTGTCCCTGTTTCAGTATCTCCAGCTTGTCCCTATTGTTTCAGTATCTCCAGCTTGTCCCTGTTGTTTCAGTATCTCCAGCTTGTCCCTGTTGTTCCAGTATCTCCAGCTTGTCCCTGTTTCAGTATCTCCAGCTTGTACCTGTTTCAGTATCTTCAGCTTGTACCTGTTTCAGTATCTTCAGCTTGTCTCAGATGTTTCAGTATCTTCAGCTTGTCCCTGTTGTTTCAGTATCTCCAGCTTGTCCCTGTTGTTTCAGTATCTCCAGCTTGTACCTGTTTCAGTATCTTCAGCTTGTCCCTGTTGTTTCAGTATCTCCAGCTTGTCCCTGTTGTTTCAGTATCTTCAGCTTGTCCCTGTTGTTTCAGTATCTCCAGCTTGTCCCTGTTGTTTCAGTATCTCCAGCTTGTCTCTGTTGTTTCAGTATCTCCAGCTTGTCCCTGTTGTTTCAGTATCTCCAGCTTGTACCTGTTTCAGTATCTTCAGCTTGTCCCTGTTGTTTCAGTATCTCCAGCTTGTCACTGTTGTTTCAGTATCTCCAGCTTGTCCCTGTTGTTTCAGTATCTCCAGCTTGTCCCTGTTGTTTCAGTATCTCCAGCTTGTCCCTGTTGTTTCAGTATCTCCAGCTTGTCCCTGTTGTTTCAGTATCTCCAGCTTGTCCCTGTTGTTTCAGTATCTCCAGCTTGTCCCTGTTGTTCCAGTATCTCCAGCTTGTACCCGTTTCAGTATCTCCAGCTTGTACCTGTTTCAGTATCTTCAGCTTGTCCCTGTTGTTTCAGTATCTCCAGCTTGTCCCTGTTGTTTCAGTATCTTCAGCTTGTCCCTGTTGTTTCAGTATCTCCAGCTTGTCCCTGTTGTTTCAGTATCTCCAGCTTGTACCTGTTTCAGTATCTCCAGCTTGTACCTGTTTCAGTATCTCCAGCTTGTACCTGTTTCAGTATCTCCAGCTTGTACCTGTTTCAGTATCTTCAGCTTGTCCCTGTTGTTTCAGTATCTCCAGCTTGTCCCTGTTGTTTCAGTATTTTCAGCTTGTCCCTGTTGTTTCAGTATCTCCAGCTTGTCCCTGTTGTTTCAGTATCTCCAGCTTGTCCCTGTTGTTTCAGTATCTCCAGCTTGTCCCTGTTGTTTCAGTATCTCCAGCTTGTACCTGTTTCAGTATCTCCAGCTTGTCCCTGTTGTTTCAGTATCTCCAGCTTGTCCCTGTTGTTTCAGTATCTCCAGCTTGTCCCTGTTTCAGTATCTCCAGCTTGTCCCTATTGTTTCAGTATCTCCAGCTTGTCCCTGTTGTTTCAGTATCTCCAGCTTGTCCCTGTTGTTCCAGTATCTCCAGCTTGTCCCTGTTTCAGTATCTCCAGCTTGTACCTGTTTCAGTATCTTCAGCTTGTACCTGTTTCAGAATCTTCAGCTTGTCTCAGATGTTTCAGTATCTTCAGCTTGTCCCTGTTGTTTCAGTATCTCCAGCTTGTCCCTGTTGTTTCAGTATCTCCAGCTTGTACCTGTTTCAGTATCTTCAGCTTGTCCCTGTTGTTTCAGTATCTCCAGCTTGTCCCTGTTGTTTCAGTATCTTCAGCTTGTCCCTGTTGTTTCAGTATCTCCAGCTTGTCCCTGTTGTTTCAGTATCTCCAGCTTGTCTCTGTTGTTTCAGTATCTCCAGCTTGTCCCTGTTGTTTCAGTATCTCCAGCTTGTACCTGTTTCAGTATCTTCAGCTTGTCCCTGTTGTTTCAGTATCTCCAGCTTGTCACTGTTGTTTCAGTATCTCCAGCTTGTCCCTGTTGTTTCAGTATCTCCAGCTTGTCCCTGTTGTTTCAGTATCTCCAGCTTGTCCCTGTTGTTTCAGTATCTCCAGCTTGTCCCTGTTGTTTCAGTATCTCCAGGTTGTCCCTGTTGTTTCAGTATCTCCAGCTTGTCCCTGTTGTTCCAGTATCTCCAGCTTGTACCCGTTTCAGTATCTCCAGCTTGTACCTGTTTCAGTATCTTCAGCTTGTCCCTGTTGTTTCAGTATCTCCAGCTTGTCCCTGTTGTTTCAGTATCTTCAGCTTGTCCCTGTTGTTTCAGTATCTCCAGCTTGTCCCTGTTGTTTCAGTATCTCCAGCTTGTCCCTGTTGTTTCAGTATCTCCAGCTTGTACCTGTTTCAGTATCTTCAGCTTGTCCCTGTTGTTTCAGTATCTCCAGCTTGTCACTGTTGTTTCAGTATCTCCAGCTTGTCCCTGTTGTTTCAGTATCTCCAGCTTGTCCCTGTTGTTTCAGTATCTCCAGCTTGTCCCTGTTGTTTCAGTATCTCCAGCTTGTCCCTGTTGTTTCAGTATCTCCAGCTTGTCCCTGTTGTTTCAGTATCTCCAGCTTGTCCCTGTTGTTCCAGTATCTCCAGCTTGTACCCGTTTCAGTATCTCCAGCTTGTACCTGTTTCAGTATCTTCAGCTTGTCCCTGTTGTTTCAGTATCTCCAGCTTGTCCCTGTTGTTTCAGTATCTTCAGCTTGTCCCTGTTGTTTCAGTATCTCCAGCTTGTCCCTGTTGTTTCAGTATCTCCAGCTTGTACCTGTTTCAGTATCTCCAGCTTGTACCTGTTTCAGTATCTCCAGCTTGTACCTGTTTCAGTATCTCCAGCTTGTACCTGTTTCAGTATCTTCAGCTTGTCCCTGTTGTTTCAGTATCTCCAGCTTGTCCCTGTTGTTTCAGTATTTTCAGCTTGTCCCTGTTGTTTCAGTATCTCCAGCTTGTCCCTGTTGTTTCAGTATCTCCAGCTTGTCCCTGTTGTTTCAGTATCTCCAGCTTGTCCCTGTTGTTTCAGTATCTCCAGCTTGTACCTGTTTCAGTATCTCCAGCTTGTCCCTGTTGTTTCAGTATCTCCAGCTTGTCCCTGTTGTTTCAGTATCTCCAGCTTGTCCCTGTTTCAGTATCTCCAGCTTGTCCCTATTGTTTCAGTATCTCCAGCTTGTCCCTGTTGTTTCAGTATCTCCAGCTTGTCCCTGTTGTTCCAGTATCTCCAGCTTGTCCCTGTTTCAGTATCTCCAGCTTGTACCTGTTTCAGTATCTTCAGCTTGTACCTGTTTCAGTATCTTCAGCTTGTCTCAGATGTTTCAGTATCTTCAGCTTGTCCCTGTTGTTTCAGTATCTCCAGCTTGTCCCTGTTGTTTCAGTATCTCCAGCTTGTACCTGTTTCAGTATCTTCAGCTTGTCCCTGTTGTTTCAGTATCTCCAGCTTGTCCCTGTTGTTTCAGTATCTTCAGCTTGTCCCTGTTGTTTCAGTATCTCCAGCTTGTCCCTGTTGTTTCAGTATCTCCAGCTTGTCTCTGTTGTTTCAGTATCTCCAGCTTGTCCCTGTTGTTTCAGTATCTCCAGCTTGTACCTGTTTCAGTATCTTCAGCTTGTCCCTGTTGTTTCAGTATCTCCAGCTTGTCACTGTTGTTTCAGTATCTCCAGCTTGTCCCTGTTGTTTCAGTATCTCCAGCTTGTCCCTGTTGTTTCAGTATCTCCAGCTTGTCCCTGTTGTTTCAGTATCTCCAGCTTGTCCCTGTTGTTTCAGTATCTCCAGGTTGTCCCTGTTGTTTCAGTATCTCCAGCTTGTCCCTGTTGTTCCAGTATCTCCAGCTTGTACCCGTTTCAGTATCTCCAGCTTGTACCTGTTTCAGTATCTTCAGCTTGTCCCTGTTGTTTCAGTATCTCCAGCTTGTCCCTGTTGTTTCAGTATCTTCAGCTTGTCCCTGTTGTTTCAGTATCTCCAGCTTGTCCCTGTTGTTTCAGTATCTCCAGCTTGTACCTGTTTCAGTATCTCCAGCTTGTACCTGTTTCAGTATCTCCAGCTTGTACCTGTTTCAGTATCTCCAGCTTGTACCTGTTTCAGTATCTTCAGCTTGTCCCTGTTGTTTCAGTATCTCCAGCTTGTCCCTGTTGTTTCAGTATTTTCAGCTTGTCCCTGTTGTTTCAGTATCTCCAGCTTGTCCCTGTTGTTTCAGTATCTCCAGCTTGTCCCTGTTGTTTCAGTATCTCCAGCTTGTCCCTGTTGTTTCAGTATCTCCAGCTTGTACCTGTTTCAGTATCTTCAGCTTGTCCCTGTTGTTTCAGTATCTCCAGCTTGTCCCTGTTGTTTCAGTATCTCCATCTTGTCCCTGTTTCAGTATCTCCAGCTTGTCCCTATTGTTTCAGTATCTCCAGCTTGTCCCTGTTGTTTCAGTATCTCCAGCTTGTCCCTGTTGTTCTAGTATCTCCAGCTTGTCCCTGTTTCAGTATCTCCAGCTTGTACCTGTTTCAGTATCTTCAGCTTGTACCTGTTTCAGTATCTTCAGCTTGTCTCAGATGTTTCAGTATCTTCAGCTTGTCCCTGTTGTTTCAGTATCTCCAGCTTGTCCCTGTTGTTTCAGTATCTCCAGCTTGTACCTGTTTCAGTATCTTCAGCTTGTCCCTGTTGTTTCAGTATCTCCAGCTTGTCCCTGTTGTTTCAGTATCTTCAGCTTGTCCCTGTTGTTTCAGTATCTCCAGCTTGTCCCTGTTGTTTCAGTATCTCCAGCTTGTCTCTGTTGTTTCAGTATCTCCAGCTTGTCCCTGTTGTTTCAGTATCTCCAGCTTGTACCTGTTTCAGTATCTTCAGCTTGTCCCTGTTGTTTCAGTATCTCCAGCTTGTCACTGTTGTTTCAGTATCTCCAGCTTGTCCCTGTTGTTTCAGTATCTCCAGCTTGTCCCTGTTGTTTCAGTATCTCCAGCTTGTCCCTGTTGTTTCAGTATCTCCAGCTTGTCCCTGTTGTTTCAGTATCTCCAGCTTGTCCCTGTTGTTTCAGTATCTCCAGCTTGTCCCTGTTGTTCCAGTATCTCCAGCTTGTACCCGTTTCAGTATCTCCAGCTTGTACCTGTTTCAGTATCTTCAGCTTGTCCCTGTTGTTTCAGTATCTCCAGCTTGTCCCTGTTGTTTCAGTATCTTCAGCTTGTCCCTGTTGTTTCAGTATCTCCAGCTTGTCCCTGTTGTTTCAGTATCTCCAGCTTGTCTCTGTTGTTTCAGTATCTCCAGCTTGTCCCTGTTGTTTCAGTATCTCCAGCTTGTACCTGTTTCAGTATCTTCAGCTTGTCCCTGTTGTTTCAGTATCTCCAGCTTGTCACTGTTGTTTCACTATCTCCAGCTTGTCCCTGTTGTTTCAGTATCTCCAGCTTGTCCCGGTTGTTCCAGTATCTCCAGCTTGTCCCAGATGTTACAGCATCTCCAGCTTGTCTCAGATGTTCCAGTATCTTCAGCTTGTCTCAGATGTTCCAGTATCTCCAGCTTGTCCCTGTTTCAGTATCTCCAGCTTGTACCTGTTTCAGTATCTTCAGCTTGTCCCTGTTGTTTCAGTATCTCCAGCTTGTCCCTGTTGTTTCAGTATCTCCAGCTTGTCCCTGTTGTTTCAGTATCTCCAGCTTGTCCCTGTTGTTTCAGTATCTCCAGCTTGTCCCTGTTGTTTCAGTATCTCCAGCTTGTCGCTGTTGTTCCAGTATCTCCAGCTTGTCCCTGTTTCAGTATCTTCAGCTTGTACCTGTTTCAGTATCTCCAGCTTGTACCTGTTTCAGTATCTCCAGCTTGTCCCTGTTGTTTCAGTATCTCCAGCTTGTCCCTGTTGTTTCAGTATCTCCAGCTTGTCGCTGTTGTTCCAGTATCTCCAGCTTGTCCCTGTTTCAGTATCTCCAGCTTGTACCTGTTTCAGTATCTTCAGCTTGTACCTGTTTCAGTATCTTCAGCTTGTCCCTGTTGTTTCAGTATCTCCAGCTTGTCCCTGTTGTTTCAGTATTTTCAGCTTGTCCCTGTTGTTTCAGTATCTCCAGCTTGTCCCTGTTGTTTCAGTATCTCCAGCTTGTCCCTGTTGTTTCAGTATCTCCAGCTTGTCCCTGTTGTTTCAGTATCTCCAGCTTGTACCTGTTTCAGTATCTCCAGCTTGTCCCTGTTGTTTCAGTATCTCCAGCTTGTCCCTGTTGTTTCAGTATCTCCAGCTTGTCCCTGTTTCAGTATCTCCAGCTTGTCCCTATTGTTTCAGTATCTCCAGCTTGTCCCTGTTGTTTCAGTATCTCCAGCTTGTCCCTGTTGTTCCAGTATCTCCAGCTTGTCCCTGTTTCAGTATCTCCAGCTTGTACCTGTTTCAGTATCTTCAGCTTGTACCTGTTTCAGTATCTTCAGCTTGTCTCAGATGTTTCAGTATCTTCAGCTTGTCCCTGTTGTTTCAGTATCTCCAGCTTGTCCCTGTTGTTTCAGTATCTCCAGCTTGTACCTGTTTCAGTATCTTCAGCTTGTCCCTGTTGTTTCAGTATCTCCAGCTTGTCCCTGTTGTTTCAGTATCTTCAGCTTGTCCCTGTTGTTTCAGTATCTCCAGCTTGTCCCTGTTGTTTCAGTATCTCCAGCTTGTCTCTGTTGTTTCAGTATCTCCAGCTTGTCCCTGTTGTTTCAGTATCTCCAGCTTGTACCTGTTTCAGTATCTTCAGCTTGTCCCTGTTGTTTCAGTATCTCCAGCTTGTCACTGTTGTTTCAGTATCTCCAGCTTGTCCCTGTTGTTTCAGTATCTCCAGCTTGTCCCTGTTGTTTCAGTATCTCCAGCTTGTCCCTGTTGTTTCAGTATCTCCAGCTTGTCCCTGTTGTTTCAGTATCTCCAGCTTGTCCCTGTTGTTTCAGTATCTCCAGCTTGTCCCTGTTGTTCCAGTATCTCCAGCTTGTACCCGTTTCAGTATCTCCAGCTTGTACCTGTTTCAGTATATTCAGCTTGTCCCTGTTGTTTCAGTATCTCCAGCTTGTCCCTGTTGTTTCAGTATCTCCAGCTTGTCCCTGTTGTTTCAGTATCTCCAGCTTGTCGCTGTTGTTCCAGTATCTCCAGCTTGTCCCTGTTTCAGTATCTCCAGCTTGTACCTGTTTCAGTATCTTCAGCTTGTACCTGTTTCAGTATCTCCAGCTTGTACCTGTTTCAGTATCTCCAGCTTGTACCTGTTTCAGTATCTTCAGCTTGTCCCTGTTGTTTCAGTATCTCCAGCTTGTCCCTGTTGTTTCAGTATCTTCAGCTTGCCCCTGTTGTTTCAGTATCTCCAGCTTGTCCCTGTTGTTTCAGTATCTCCAGCTTGTCCCTGTTGTTTCAGTATCTCCAGCTTGTCCCTGTTGTTTCTGTATCTCCAGCTTGTACCTGTTTCAGTATCTTCAGCTTGTCCCTGTTGTTTCAGTATCTCCAGCTTGTCACTGTTGTTTCAGTATCTCCAGCTTGTCCCTGTTGTTTCAGTATCTCCAGCTTGTCCCTGTCGTTTCTGTATCTCCAGCTTGTACCTGTTTCAGTATCTTCAGCTTGTCCCTGTTGTTTCAGTATCTCCAGCTTGTCACTGTTGTTTCAGTATCTTCAGCTTGTCCCTGTTGTTTCAGTATCTCCAGCTTGTCCCTGTTGTTTCAGTATCTCCAGCTTGTCCCTGTTGTTCCAGTATCTCCAGCTTGTCCCTGTTTCAGTATCTCCAGCTTGTACCTGTTTCAGTATCTTCAGCTTGTACCTGTTTCAGTATCTTCAGCTTGTCTCAGATGTTTCAGTATCTTCAGCTTGTCCCTGTTGTTTCAGTATCTCCAGCTTGTCCCTGTTGTTTCAGTATCTCCAGCTTGTACCTGTTTCAGTATCTTCAGCTTGTCCCTGTTATTTCAGTATCTCCAGCTTGTCCCTGTTGTTTCAGTATCTTCAGCTTGTCCCTGTTGTTTCAGTATCTCCAGCTTGTCCCTGTTGTTTCAGTATCTCCAGCTTGTCCCTGTTGTTTCAGTATCTCCAGCTTGTCCCTGTTGTTTCAGTATCTCCAGCTTGTCCCTGTTGTTTCAGTATCTCCAGCTTGTACCTGTTTCAGTATCTTCAGCTTGTCCCTGTTGTTTCAGTATCTCCAGCTTGTCCCTGTTGTTTCAGTATCTTCAGCTTGTCACTGTTGTTTCAGTATCTCCAGCTTGTCCCTGTTGTTTCAATATCTCCAGCTTGTCCCTGTTGTTTCAGTATCTCCAGCTTGTCCCTGTTGTTTCAGTATCTCCAGCTTGTCCCTGTTGTTTCAATATCTCCAGCTTGTCCCTGTTGTTTCAGTATCTCCAGCTTGTCCCTGTTGTTTCAGTATCTCCAGCTTGTCCCTGTTTCAGTATCTCATGCTTGTCCCTGTTTCAGTATCTTCAGCTTGTACCTGTTTCAGTATCTCCAGCTTGTACCTGTTTCAGTATCTCCAGCTTGTACCTGTTTCAGTATCTTCAGCTTGTCCCTGTTGTTTCAGTATCTCCAGCTTGTCCCTGTTGTTTCAGTATCTTCAGCTTGCCCCTGTTGTTTCAGTATCTCCAGCTTGTCCCTGTTGTTTCAGTATCTCCAGCTTGTCCCTGTTGTTTCAGTATCTCCAGCTTGTCCCTGTTGTTTCTGTATCTCCAGCTTGTACCTGTTTCAGTATCTTCAGCTTGTCCCTGTTGTTTCAGTATCTCCAGCTTGTCACTGTTGTTTCAGTATCTCCAGCTTGTCCCTGTTGTTTCAGTATCTCCAGCTTGTCCCTGTTGTTTCTGTATCTCCAGCTTGTACCTGTTTCAGTATCTTCAGCTTGTCCCTGTTGTTTCAGTATCTCCAGCTTGTCACTGTTGTTTCAGTATCTTCAGCTTGTCCCTGTTGTTTCAGTATCTCCAGCTTGTCCCTGTTGTTTCAGTATCTCCAGCTTGTCCCTGTTGTTCCAGTATCTCCAGCTTGTCCCTGTTTCAGTATCTCCAGCTTGTACCTGTTTCAGTATCTTCAGCTTGTACCTGTTTCAGTATCTTCAGCTTGTCTCAGATGTTTCAGTATCTTCAGCTTGTCCCTGTTGTTTCAGTATCTCCAGCTTGTCCCTATTGTTTCAGTATCTCCAGCTTGTACCTGTTTCAGTATCTTCAGCTTGTCCCTGTTATTTCAGTATCTCCAGCTTGTCCCTGTTGTTTCAGTATCTTCAGCTTGTCCCTGTTGTTTCAGTATCTCCAGCTTGTCCCTGTTGTTTCAGTATCTCCAGCTTGTCCCTGTTGTTTCAGTATCTCCAGCTTGTCCCTGTTGTTTCAGTATCTCCAGCTTGTCCCTGTTGTTTCAGTATCTCCAGCTTGTACCTGTTTCAGTATCTTCAGCTTGTCCCTGTTGTTTCAGTATCTCCAGCTTGTCCCTGTTGTTTCAGTATCTTCAGCTTGTCACTGTTGTTTCAGTATCTCCAGCTTGTCCCTGTTGTTTCAATATCTCCAGCTTGTCCCTGTTGTTTCAGTATCTTCAGCTTGTCCCTGTTGTTTCAGTATCTCCAGCTTGTCACTGTTGTTTCAGTATCTTCAGCTTGTCCCTGTTGTTTCAGTATCTCCAGCTTGTCCCTGTTGTTTCAGTATCTCCAGCTTGTCCCTGTTGTTCCAGTATCTCCAGCTTGTCCCTGTTTCAGTATCTCCAGCTTGTACCTGTTTCAGTATCTTCAGCTTGTACCTGTTTCAGTATCTTCAGCTTGTCTCAGATGTTTCAGTATCTTCAGCTTGTCCCTGTTGTTTCAGTATCTCCAGCTTGTCCCTATTGTTTCAGTATCTCCAGCTTGTACCTGTTTCAGTATCTTCAGCTTGTCCCTGTTATTTCAGTATCTCCAGCTTGTCCCTGTTGTTTCAGTATCTTCAGCTTGTCCCTGTTGTTTCAGTATCTCCAGCTTGTCCCTGTTGTTTCAGTATCTCCAGCTTGTCCCTGTTGTTTCAGTATCTCCAGCTTGTCCCTGTTGTTTCAGTATCTCCAGCTTGTCCCTGTTGTTTCAGTATCTCCAGCTTGTACCTGTTTCAGTATCTTCAGCTTGTCCCTGTTGTTTCAGTATCTCCAGCTTGTCCCTGTTGTTTCAGTATCTTCAGCTTGTCACTGTTGTTTCAGTATCTCCAGCTTGTCCCTGTTGTTTCAATATCTCCAGCTTGTCCCTGTTGTTTCAGTATCTCCAGCTTGTCCCTGTTGTTTCAGTATCTCCAGCTTGTCCCTGTTGTTTCAATATCTCCAGCTTGTCCCTGTTGTTTCAGTATCTCCAGCTTGTCCCTGTTGTTTCAGTATCTCCAGCTTGTCCCTGTTTCAGTATCTCATGCTTGTCCCTGTTGTTTCAGTATCTCCAGCTTGTCCCTGTTGTTTGAGTATCTCCAGCTTGTCCCTGTTGTTCCAGTATCTCCAGCTTGTCCCTGTTTCAGTATCTCCAGCTTGTACCTGTTTCAGTATCTTCAGCTTGTCCCTGTTGTTTCAGTATCTCCAGCTTGTCCCTGTTGTTTCAGTATCTCCAGCTTGTCCCTGTTGTTTCAGTATCTCCAGCTTGTCCCTGTTGTTTCAGTATCTCCAGCTTGTCCCTGTTGTTCCAGTATCACCAGCTTGTCCCGGTTGTTTCAGTATCTCCAGCTTGTCCCTGTTGTTTCAGTATATCCAGCTTGTACCTGTTGTTTCAGTATCTCCAGCTTGTACCCGTTTCAGTATCTCCAGCTTGTACCTGTTGTTTCAGTATCTCCAGCTTGTCCCTGTTGTTTCAGTATCTCCAGCTTGTCCCTGTTATTTCAGTATCTCCAGCTTGTACCTGTTTCAGTATCTGCAGCTTGTCCCAGATGTTCCAGTATCCCCAGCTTGTCCCAGGTATTCCAGTATCTTCAACTTGTCTCAGATGTTCCAGTATCTCCAGCTTGTACCTGTTCAAGTATATCCAGCATCTACCAGGTGTTCCAGTATTTCCAACTTGTCCCAGATGTTCCAGTATCTCCATCTTGTTCCAGATGTTCCAGTATCTCCAGCTTGTTCCAGATGTTCCAGTATCTCCAGCTTGTCCCAGATGTTCCAGTACCATCAGCTTGTCCCAGGTGTTCCAGTACCATCAGCTTGTCCCTGTGTATTGCAGATGTTCCAGTATCTCCAGCTTGTCCCAGGTGTTCCAGTATATCCAGCTTGTACCTGTTTCAGTATCTCCAGCTTGTCCCAGGTGTTCCAGTATCTCCAGCTTGTACCTGTTGTTCCAGTATCTCCAGCTTGGCCCAGATGTTCCAGTATCCCCAGCTTGTTCCAAATGTTCTGATATCTCCAACTTATGCCTGTTGTAACAGTATCTCCTGATCGTCCCAGATTTTCCAGTATTCACAGCTTGTCCCAGGTGTTCCAGTATCTTCAGCTTATTCCAGGTGTTTCAGTATCCCCATCTTGTCCCTGTTCCAGTATCTCCAGGTGTTCCAGTATCTCCAGCTCGCACCTGTTGTTCCAGTATCTCCAGCTTCTACCTGTTGTTCCAGTATCCCCAGCTTGTTCCAGATGGTCCAGTATCCCCAGCTTGTTCCAGATGGTCCAGTATCCCCAGTTTATTCCAGATGTTCCAGTATCTCCAACTTGTTCTTGTTGCTCCAGTATTTCAAGCTTGTCACAGATGTTCCAGTATCTCCAACTTGTCCCAGACATTCCAGCATCTCCAGCTTGTCCCAGATATTCCAGTATCCCCAGCTTGTCCCTGTTGTCTCAGTATCTCAAGCTTGTCCCAGATGTTCTAGAATCTCCAGCTTGTCACAGGTGTTCAAATGTCTATCTTGTCACCAGTGTTCAAGTATCTCCAGCTTGTCCCAGGTGTTCTAGTATCTTCAGCTTGTCCCAGATTTTCCAGTATCTCCAGCATGTCCCAGATGTTCCAGTATCTGCCACCTATCCCAGATGTTCCACTATCTCCAGCTTGTCCCAGATGTTCTAGAATCTCCAGCTTGTCTCAGGTGAACAAATGTCTCTACCTTGTCACCAGTGTTCTAGTATCTCCAGCTTGTCCCAGATGTTCCAGTATCTCCAGCTTGTCCCAGAGGTTCCAGTATCTCCAGCTTGTCCCAGGTTTTCCAATATCTCCAGCTTGTCACCGGTATTCCAGTGTCTACAGCTCTAGTTCTTCTGTGTGGTGCCTCTTGTATTGGCTCCATTTGCTGGTCTTCCTGTATAGTGCCTCACACTTTACTAGTCCATTCAGCCAGAGGGACTTTTTTTAGTACTTCTTCTCTCACTAGCCTCACCCTGTGCTAACCTGATAGGCTATGACCTGCGGTCTCCCAGCAGCAAAGTCCATCCCGTTGTGAGTAAAAACATGGGAGCCTGTTAGATTGCACACCTCCAGGTTAGCAGTGCCAAATCAGGGATCCGGATCCTCCAGTTCAATGTATGCTGATTTTGTAGAAGTGGTATTGACTATTCAATTGGGGGAACCTGCACCAGAAAAGATGTTGTTTGGATCTGCTCATGCCTGCTTGAAGCCCTTGACCTTTCATCTGTACATTAAGCAATATGATGAAGAGAAATGTGCTGGACTGTCCGGGAGACTCCTGAATTAGGCTGAAACTTCAAGGATTTATGAGATAGCACAAGGGAGCTTACCTCTCTGTAAAGAGAATGGGGATGGTCCATAATGACTCAAAGAGCATCTTCAAGCCCCGACCATTGATGTCATTACGTGCCTCATCACACTCATGTGATGACATAGATGTAGTAACCACAGCACACCCATCTCTTCTCCTCCGCATCTCCCAGGTGAGTCTTAAAGCATGTTTAACCTCTCATGTATGTATGGGGTTCTCCTTTAAATGTTTTTTGGTTACAAGATGCAACTCATAGCAGTATCTATCCATTCGCGAGAAATGATGTGACTGTACCTTATGTCTGGTCACATAACTACATCCCTTAGTAATTGTGCTTCTTTTGCAGGATAATATAAATAACTAGAGACAACATGGTTTGATCGGAATCCTTTAACTAGTTAAAAATAACTACAAATTCTATGTACCAATCACAGTCCTGCCAACCCCTTATACAGATAACTGACATGAGCAAGACTAGCAAGCAGCTCAATGAGATGAAATACCCAGGCTAAGGCAATTGCTCTCTGATCCCAGGTGTTCCAGAGGCGCATGGACGGCTCAGAGAATTTTGACCGTGACTGGTCTACATACCAGAATGGGTTTGGCAGCCAGCTGGGTGAATTTTGGCTTGGAAATGAGAATGTCTATCGCCTCACATCCTCGGGTAAGTCATAAGTAGTCTCCATCCTCTAATGGACGTAAAGAGCAAACTGCTTTCATTTTATGCCTTGTAAATGCACCATAACATAGCCCCTGGAATTGTTTCTAAGGCTTTGCCAAGATGAGTGAAACATCGTATGTTTATAGTGTTTGTATCTCACATGGACACCTCAGCATCTGGATTGAATCTCTTTTAGCTGCTAAGGATCTATACAGATATCAATGGGGCAACCTTATCTCAATCCACTGCCTAAGTGGAATGGGGTAGACGTGAGTCTTTGCTGTGGACATTGGGTTACAATAAAGGGAGGCAGTCTCCTGTAAGATTCCTTTCCCACAGTGCCTGGAATATGATTGGCCAGGAAAGCTGTTTCTGCATCCAACGTTAACTTGGGCTAACCAGGGTAGCTTTGCTTTCTTAGCTGATGAATGTTGTTGACTGTCCCCCTGGTGTTGTCTAATGCTTCTTTCAGGCATTGCTGGGACAATTAGGAAAAGGTTACACTGACCATTGGTCCTAAATCTTCCATAATTCTTGCAGGGTCATACCAACTCCGATTCGATTTGGAAGACTTTGAAGGCAATCGAACATATGCCATGTACAGTAATTTCCGAGTTGAGGCAGAGTCTGATCAATACGTCTTACGCTACGGCTCATACGTCGGGGGAACTGCAGGTAACCTGGATTCATACTTTTCATCATGTTGCTTTTAGTATTTGTAAGTAAATTTTATCTTTTACACCTGAAACTGAAGTTACCGTTGTAGAACACTGCATTTATATTATCAAGCAGATAACGGGGGCACATAGGAACTCAGCGGCTTGCGTGCAGCTCTGGCAATTGTGCCCTCTTGTTGCAGTGGTGGCACACAAACTCTTAAAGACAAAACCAGCTGAAAGTCATAACTTAGAAGCACCACAGTTCATCAGAGAGGGATGATGTTAGCGGTAGAAATAGATAATCCGGGAAGTTTCCCCAATGTGTTAGAGAAAGAACTTGTATTTATCAAAAAAAAGCAAAATATAACTTCATTTATTAAATATCAATTGTCAATATAAATAGTATATCTATACCTATCTATCACCGTCAGCTAGGTAGTTAAAAGACAAACCAGTTCCAGTAACTGAGTTCTATGACTATCTGCCAGACCAGCCTATAATCAGACCAGTTCCAGTAACTGAGTTCTATGGCTATCTGCCAGACCAGCCTATAATCAGACCAGTTCCAGTAACTGAGTTCTATGACTATCTGCCAGACCAGCCTATAATCAGACCAGTTCCAGTAACTGAGTTCTATGACTATCTGCCAGACCATCCTATAATCAGACCAGTTCCAGTAACTGAGTTCTATGACTATCTGCCAGACCATCCTATAAGCAGACCAGTTCCAGTAACTGAGTTCTATGACTATCTGCCAGACCATCCTATAATCAGACCAGTTCCAGTAACTGAGTTCTATGACTATCTGCCAGACCATCCTATAATCAGACCAGTTCCAGTAACTGAGTTCTATGACTATCTGCCAGACCAGCCTATAATCAGACCAGTTCCAGTAACTGAGTTCTATGACTATCTGCCAGACCATCCTATAATCAGACCAGTTCCAGTAACTGAGTTCTATGACTATCTGCCAGACCAGCCTATAATCAGACCAGTTCCAGTAACTGAGTTCTATGACTATCTGCCAGACCATCCTATAATCAGACCAGTTCCAGTAACTGAGTTCTATGACTATCTGCCAGACCAGCCTATAATCAGACCAGTTCCAGTAACTGAGTTCTATGACTTTCTGCCAGACCATCCTATAATCAGACCAGTTCCAGTAACTGAGTGCTATGACTATCTGCCAGACCAGCCTATAATCAGACCAGTTCCAGTAACTGAGTGCTATGTCTATCTGCGAGACCAGCCTATAATCAGACCAGTTCCAGTAACTGAGTTCTATGACTATCTGCCAGACCAGCCTATAATCAGACCAGTTCCAGTAATTGAGGGCTATAGCTATCTGCCAGACCATCCTATAATCAGACCAGTTCCAGTAACTGAGTTCTATGACTATCTGCCAGACCATCCTATAATCAGACCAGTTCCTGTAACTGAGTTCTGTGACTATCTGCCAGACCAGCCTATAATCAGACCAGTTCCAATAACTGAGTTCTATGACTAACTGCCAGACCAGCCTATAATCAGATCAGTTCCAGTAACTGAGTTCTATGACTATCTGCCAGACCAGCCTATAATCAGACCAGTTCCAGTAACTGAGTTCTATGACTATCTGCCAGACCAGCCTGTAATCAGACCAGTTCCAGTAACTGAGTTCTATGACTATCTGCCAGACCATCCTATAATCAGACCAGTTCCAGTAACTGAGTTCTATGACTATCTGCCAGACCATCCTATAGTCAGACCAGTTCCAGTAACTGAGTTCTATGACTATCTGCCAGACCAGCCTATAATCAGACCAGTTCCAGTAACTGAGTTCTATGACTATCTGCCAGACCAGCCTATAATCAGACCAGTTCCAGTAACTGAGTTCTATGACTATCTGCCAGACCATCCTATAATCAGACCAGTTCTAGTAACTGAGTTCTATGACTATCTGCCAGACCATCCTATAATCAGACCAGTTCCAGTAACTGAGTTCTGTGACTATCTGCCAGACCAGCCTATAATCAGACCAGTTCCAGTAACTGAGTGCTATGACTATCTGCCAGACCAGCCTATAATCAGACCAGTTCCAGTACCTGAGTGCTATGACTATCTGCCAGACCAGCCTATAATCAGACCAGTTCCAGTAATTGAGTGCTATGACTAGCTGCCAGACAAGCCTATAATCAGACCAGTTCCAGTAACTGAGTTCTATGACTATCTGCCAGACCATCCTATAATCAGACCAGTTCCAGTAACTGAGTTCTATGACTATATGCCAGACCATCCTATAATCAGACCAGTTCCAGTAATTGAGTGCTATAGCTATCTGCCAGACCATCCTATAATCAGACCAGTTCCAGTAACTGAGTTCTATGACAATCTGCCAGACCATCCTATAATCAGACCAGTTCCAGTAACTGAGTTCTGTGACTATCTGCCAGACCAGCCTATAATCAGACCAGTTCCAGTAACTGAGTTCTATGACTATCAGCCAGACCAGCCTATAATCAGACCAGTTCCAGTAACTGAGTTCTATGACTATCTGCCAGACCATCCTATAATCAGACCAGTTCCAGTAACTGAGTGCTATGACTATCTGCCAGACCAGCCTATAATCAGACCAGTTCCAGTAACTGAGTGCTATGACTATCTGCCAGACCATCCTATAATCAGACCAGTTCCAGTAACTGAGTTCTATGACTATCTGCCAGACCAGCCTATAATCAGACCAGTTCCAGTAACTGAGTTCTATGACTATCTGCCAGACCAGCCTATAATCAGACCAGTTCCAGTAATTGAGTGCTATAGCTATCTGCCAGACCATCCTATAATCAGACCAGTTCCAGTAACTGAGTTCTATGATTATCTGCCAGACCATCCTATAATCAGACCAGTTCCAGTAACTGAGTTCTATGACTATCTGCCAGACCATCATATAATCAGACCAGTTCCAGTAACTGCGTTCTATGACTATCTGCCAGACCATCCTATAATCAGACCAGTTCCAGTAACTGAGTTCTATGACTAACTGCCAGATCAGCCTATAATCAGACCAGTTCCAGTAACTGAGTTCTATGACTATCTGCCAGACCATCCTATAATCAGACCAGTTCCAGTAACTGAGTTCTATGACTATCTGCCAGACCAGCCTATAATCAGACCAGTTCCAGTAACTGAGTTCTATGACTATCTGCCAGACCAGCCTATAATCAGACCAGTTCCAGTAACTGAGTTCTATGACTATCTGCCAGACCATCCTATAATCAGACCAGTTCCAGTAACTGAGTGCTATGACTATCTGCCAGACCAGCCTATAATCAGACCAGTTCCAGTAACTGAGTGCTATGTCTATCTGCGAGACCAGCCTATAATCAGACCAGTTCCAGTAACTGAGTTCTATGACTATCTGCCAGACCAGCCTATAATCAGACCAGTTCCAGTAATTGAGTGCTATAGCTATCTGCCAGACCATCCTATAATCAGACCAGTTCCAGTAACTGAGTTCTATGACTATCTGCCAGACCATCCTATAATCAGACCAGTTCCAGTAACTGAGTTCTGTGACTATCTACCAGACCAGCCTATAATCAGACCAGTTCCAGTAACTGAGTTCTATGACTATCTGCCAGACCAGCCTATAATCAGACCAGTTCCAGTAACTGAGTTCTATGACTATCTGCCAGACCAGCCTATAATCAGACCAGTTCCAGTAACTGAGTTCTATGACTATCTGCCAGACCATCCTATAATCAGACCAGTTCCAGTAACTGAGTTCTATGACTATCTGCCAGACCATCCTATAATCAGACCAGTTCCAGTAACTGAGTTCTATGACTATCTTCCAGACCAGCCTATAATCAGACCAGTTCCAGTAACTGAGTTCTATGACTATCTGCCAGACCATCCTATAATCAGACCAGTTCCAGTAACTGAGTTCTATGACTATCTGCCAGACCATCCTATAATCAGACCAGTTCCAGTAACTGAGTTCTATGACTATCTGCCAGACCAGCCTATAATCAGACCAGTTCCAGTAACTGAGTTCTATGACTATCTGCCAGACCAGCCTATAATCAGACCAGTTCCAGTAACTGAGTTATATGACTACCTGCCAAACCAGCCTATAAGCAGACCAGTTCCAGTAACTGAGTGCTATGACTATCAGCCAGACCAGCCTATAATCAGACCAGTTCCAGTAACTGAGTTCTATGACGATCTGCCAGACCATCCTATAATCAGACCAGTTCCAGTAACTGAGTTCTATGACTATCTGCCAGACCAGCCTATAATCAGACCAGTTCCAGTAACTGAGTTCTATGACTATCTGCCAGACCAGCCTATAATCAGACCAGTTCCAGTAACTGAGTTCTATGACTATCTGCCAGACCATCCTATAATCAGACCAGTTCTAGTAACTGAGTTCTATGACTATCTGCCAGACCATCCTATAATCAGACCAGTTCCAGTAACTGAGTTCTGTGACTATCTGCCAGACCAGCCTATAATCAGACCAGTTCCAGTAACTGAGTGCTATGACTATCTGCCAGACCAGCCTATAATCAGACCAGTTCCAGTAACTGAGTGCTATGACTATCTGCCAGACCAGCCTATAATCAGACCAGTTCCAGTAATTGAGTGCTATGACTAGCTGCCAGACAAGCCTATAATCAGACCAGTTCCAGTAACTGAGTTCTATGACTATCTGTCAGACCATCCTATAATCAGACCAGTTCCAGTAACTGAGTTCTATGACTATATGCCAGACCATCCTATAATCAGACCAGTTCCAGTAATTGAGTGCTATAGCTATCTGCCAGACCATCCTATAATCAGACCAGTTCCAGTAACTGAGTTCTATGACAATCTGCCAGACCATCCTATAATCAGACCAGTTCCAGTAACTGAGTTCTGTGACTATCAGCCAGACCAGCCTATAATCAGACCAGTTCCAGTAACTGAGTTCTATGACTATCTGCCAGACCATCCTATAATCAGACCAGTTCCAGTAACTGAGTGCTATGACTATCTGCCAGACCAGCCTATAATCAGACCAGTTCCAGTAACTGAGTGCTATGACTATCTGCCAGACCATCCTATAATCAGACCAGTTCCAGTAACTGAGTTCTATGACTATCTGCCAGACCAGCCTATAATCAGACCAGTTCCAGTAACTGAGTTCTATGACTATCTGCCAGACCAGCCTATAATCAGACCAGTTCCAGTAATTAAGTGCTATAGCTATCTGCCAGACCATCCTATAATCAGACCAGTTCCAGTAACTGAGTTCTATGATTATCTGCCAGACCATCCTATAATCAGACCAGTTCCAGTAACTGAGTTCTATGACTATCTGCCAGACCATCATATAATCAGACCAGTTCCAGTAACTGCGTTCTATGACTATCTGCCAGACCATCCTATAATCAGACCAGTTCCAGTAACTGAGTTCTATGACTAACTGCCAGACCAGCCTATAATCAGACCAGTTCCAGTAACTGAGTTCTATGACTATCTGCCAGACCATCCTATAATCAGACCAGTTCCAGTAACTGAGTTCTATGACTATCTGCCAGACCAGCCTATAATCAGACCAGTTCCAGTAACTGAGTTCTATGACTATCTGCCAGACCAGCCTATAATCAGACCAGTTCCAGTAACTGAGTTCTATGACTATCTGCCAGACCATCCTATAATCAGACCAGTTCCAGTAACTGAGTGCTATGACTATCTGCCAGACCAGCCTATAATCAGACCAGTTCCAGTAACTGAGTGCTATGTCTATCTGCGAGACCAGCCTATAATCAGACCAGTTCCAGTAACTGAGTTCTATGACTATCTGCCAGACCAGCCTATAATCAGACCAGTTCCAGTAATTGAGTGCTATAGCTATCTGCCAGACCATCCTATAATCAGACCAGTTCCAGTAACTGAGTTCTATGACTATCTGCCAGACCATCCTATAATCAGACCAGTTCCAGTAACTGAGTTCTGTGACTATCTACCAGACCAGCCTATAATTAGACCAGTTCCAGTAACTGAGTTCTATGACTATCTGCCAGACCAGCCTATAATCAGACCAGTTCCAGTAACTGAGTTCTATGACTATCTGCCAGACCAGCCTATAATCAGACCAGTTCCAGTAACTGAGTTCTATGACTATCTGCCAGACCATCCTATAATCAGACCAGTTCCAGTAACTGAGTTCTATGACTATCTGCCAGACCATCCTATAATCAGACCAGTTCCAGTAACTGAGTTCTATGACTATCTTCCAGACCAGCCTATAATCAGACCAGTTCCAGTAACTGAGTTCTATGACTATCTGCCAGACCATCCTATAATCAGACCAGTTCCAGTAACTGAGTTCTATGACTATCTGCCAGACCATCCTATAATCAGACCAGTTCCAGTAACTGAGTTCTATGACTATCTGCCAGACCAGCCTATAATCAGACCAGTTCCAGTAACTGAGTTCTATGACTATCTGCCAGACCAGCCTATAATCAGACCAGTTCCAGTAACTGAGTTCTATGACTACCTGCCAAACCAGCCTATAAGCAGACCAGTTCCAGTAACTGAGTGCTATGACTATCAGCCAGACCAGCCTATAATCAGACCAGTTCCAGTAACTGAGTTCTATGACGATCTGCCAGACCATCCTATAATCAGACCAGTTCCAGTAACTGAGTTCTATGACTATCTGCCAGACCAGCCTATAATCAGACCAGTTCCAGTAACTGAGTTCTATGACTATCTGCCAGACCAGCCTATAATCAGACCAGTTCCAGTAACTGAGTTCTATGACTATCTGCCAGACCATCCTATAATCAGACCAGTTCTAGTAACTGAGTTCTATGACTATCTGCCAGACCATCCTATAATCAGACCAGTTCCAGTAACTGAGTTCTGTGACTATCTGCCAGACCAGCCTATAATCAGACCAGTTCCAGTAACTGAGTGCTATGACTATCTGCCAGACAAGCCTATAATCAGACCAGTTCCAGTAACTGAGTGCTATGACTATCTGCCAGACCAGCCTATAATCAGACCAGTTCCAGTAATTGAGTGCTATGACTAGCTGCCAGACAAGCCTATAGTCAGACCAGTTCCAGTAACTGAGTTCTATGACTATCTGCCAGACCATCCTATAATCAGACCAGTTCCAGTAACTGAGTTCTATGACTATATGCCAGACCATCCTATAATCAGACCAGTTCCAGTAATTGAGTGCTATAGCTATCTGCCAGACCATCCTATAATCAGACCAGTTCCAGTAACTGAGTTCTATGACAATCTGCCAGACCATCCTATAATCAGACCAGTTCCAGTAACTGAGTTCTGTGACTATCTGCCAGACCAGCCTATAATCAGACCAGTTCCAGTAACTGAGTTCTATGACTATCTGCCAGACCAGCCTATAATCAGACCAGTTCCAGTAACTGAGTTCTATGACTATCTGCCAGACCATCCTATAATCAGACCAGTTCCAGTAACTGAGTGCTATGACTATCTGCCAGACCAGCCTATAATCAGACCAGTTCCAGTAACTGAGTGCTATGACTATCTGCCAGACCATCCTATAATCAGACCAGTTCCAGTAACTGAGTTCTATGACTATCTGCCAGACCAGCCTATAATCAGACCAGTTCCAGTAACTGAGTTCTATGACTATCTGCCAGACCAGCCTATAATCAGACCAGTTCCAGTAATTGAGTGCTATAGCTATCTGCCAGACCATCCTATAATCAGACCAGTTCCAGTAACTGAGTTCTATGATTATCTGCCAGACCATCCTATAATCAGACCAGTTCCAGTAACTGAGTTCTATGACTATCTGCCAGACCATCATATAATCAGACCAGTTCGAGTTACTGCGTTCTATGACTATCTGCCAGACCATCCTATAATCAGACCAGTTCCAGTAACTGAGTTCTATGACTAACTGCCAGACCAGCCTATAATCAGACCAGTTCCAGTAACTGAGTTCTATGACTATCTGCCAGACCATCCTATAATCAGACCAGTTCCAGTAACTGAGTTCTATGACTATCTGCCAGACCAGCCTATAATCAGACCAGTTCCAGTAACTGAGTTCTATGACTATCTGCCAGACCAGCCTATAATCAGACCAGTTCCAGTAACTGAGTTCTATGACTATCTGCCAGACCATCCTATAATCAGACCAGTTCCAGTAACTGAGTGCTATGACTATCTGCCAGACCAGCCTATAATCAGACCAGTTCCAGTAACTGAGTGCTATGTCTATCTGCGAGACCAGCCTATAATCAGACCAGTTCCAGTAACTGAGTTCTATGACTATCTGCCAGACCAGCCTATAATCAGACCAGTTCCAGTAATTGAGTGCTATAGCTATCTGCCAGACCATCCTATAATCAGACCAGTTCCAGTAACTGAGTTCTGTGACTATCTGCCAGACCATCCTATAATCAGACCAGTTCCAGTAATTGAGTGCTATAGCTATCTGCCAGACCATCCTATAATCAGACCAGTTCCAGTAACTGAGTTCTATGACTATCTGCCAGACCATCCTATAATCAGACCAGTTCCAGTAACTGAGTTCTGTGACTATCTACCAGACCAGCCTATAATCAGACCAGTTCCAGTAACTGAGTTCTATGACTATCTGCCAGACCAGCCTATAATCAGACCAGTTCCAGTAACTGAGTTCTATGACTATCTGCCAGACCATCCTATAATCAGACCAGTTCCAGTAACTGAGTTCTATGACTATCTGCCAGACCATCCTATAATCAGACCAGTTCCAGTAACTGAGTACTATGACTATCTTCCAGACCAGCCTATAATCAGACCAGTTCCAGTAACTGAGTTCTATGACTATCTGCCAGACCATCCTATAATCAGACCAGTTCCAGTAACTGAGTTCTATGACTATCTGCCAGACCATCCTATAATCAGACCAGTTCCAGTAACTGAGTTCTATGACTATCTGCCAGACCAGCCTATAATCAGACCAGTTCCAGTAACTGAGTTCTATGACTATCTGCCAGACCAGCCTATAATCAGACCAGTTCCAGTAACTGAGTTCTATGACTACCTGTCAAACCAGCCTATAAGCAGACCAGTTCCAGTAACTGAGTGCTATGACTATCAGCCAGACCAGCCTATAATCAGACCAGTTCAAGTAACTGAGTGCTATGACTAGCTGCCAGACCAGCCTATAATCAGACCAGTTCCAGTAACTGAGTTCTATGACTATCTGCCAGACCATCCTATAATCAGACCAGTTCCAGTAACTGAGTTCTATGACTATCTGCCAGACCATCCTATAATCAGACCAGTTCCAGTAACTGAGTTCTATGACTATCTGCCAGACCATCCTATAATCAGACCAGTTCCAGTAATTGAGTGCTATAGCTATCTGCCAGACCATCCTATAATCAGACCAGTTCCAGTAACTGAGTTCTATGACTATCTGCCAGACCATCCTTTAATCAGACCAGTTCCAGTAACTGAGTTCTGTGACTATCTGCCAGACCAGCTTACAATCAGACCAGTTCCAGTAACTGAGTTCTGTGACTATCTGCCAGACCAGCCTATAATCAGACCAGTTCCAGTAACTGAGTTCTATGACTATCTGCCAGACCATCCTATAATCAGACCAGTTCCAGTAACTGAGTTCTATGACTATCTGCCAGACCAGCCTATAATCAGACCAGTTCCAGTAACTGAGTGCTATGACTATCTGCCAGACCAGCCTATAATCAGACCAGTTCCAGTAACTGAGTGCTATGACTATCTGCGAGACCAGCCTATAATCAGACCAGTTCCAGTAATTGAGTGCTATGACTATCTGCCAGACCAGCCTATAATCAGACCAGTTCCAGTAACTGAGTTCTATGACTATCTGCCAGACCAGCCTATAATCAGACCAGTTCCAGTAATTGAGTGCTATAGCTATCTGCCAGACCATCCTATAATCAGACCAGTTCCAGTAACTGAGTTCTATGACTATCTGCCAGACCATCCTATAATCAGACCAGTTCCAGTAACTGAGTTCTATGACTATCTGCCAGACCATCCTATAATCAGACCAGTTCCAGTAACTGAGTTCTGTGACTATCTGCCAGACCAGCCTATAATCAGACCAGTTCCAGTAACTGAGTTCTATGACTATCTGCCAGACCAGCCTATAATCAGACCAGTTCCAGCAACTGAGTTCTATGACTATCTGCCAGACCATCCTATAATCAGACCAGTTCCAGTAACTGAGTTCTGTGACTATCTGCCAGACCAGCCTATAATCAGACCAGTTTCAGTAACTGAGTGCTATGACTATCTGCCAGACCAGCCTATAATCAGACCAGTTCCAGTAACTGAGTTCTATGACTATCTGCCAGACCATCCTATTATCAGACCGGGTGTGGTATGATATGCCGGCAGTCGGGCTCCTGTTGACCAGCATATCGGCGCCGGGAGCCCAGCCGGCATACTGAAGACCACCCATCAGACCACATACGGTAACTGAGTTCTATGGCTATCTGGCTGACAGGTCTATAATTGGATTCAGTTGGTAGCTGAGTTCTATGACTATCTGCCAGACTGGCCTATAATCAGAACGGTTGTAAATATAAATGAACGTTAATAATTTGCTAAATCTATAGAGATGTAAATGTGAGACGTGTTAATGTAAGTAAATATGAATCCCTGGTTCTTGGCGTTACCAGAGGAGAACCCGTAGAAGATACTGTAAAAAGTGACAGGAACATTTCTGTAGTTTATTACTGTGACAGGACGGTACCGTACGGAAGCACTCGTCGCTTCCGCGTCCCGTTGACTGCGCACAGAATGGAAGGTCAAGCCGCACGAGGCCTGACCACATAGGGGATTCCCGCTTAGACCGTCAGTAACCGCCTGTTACTGACTCCACCCACTGCGCTGTGGGCGGGTTCTCGCTGCCACCACCAAACTCCTAACCTGCCGTGGCATTTGGAACCACGGTTCTGCTCTGTATGTGCCGACGCACTGCCTTACCACACCTGTGTGGTGTTGACGAATCCCCTCTAGCCACTTGCTAGGCCTCTACCGGTAGCTGGCGGAAGGCGGAGCTTGGAGACGTCAGGTGCTTCCCTGGACAGCCGGAGAACGGGGCTAGGTTTGGCCTAACCCTGTAGGTCACAAGATGAAGCAGTCTTCTTGAGGCAAAGATGTTTATTGCTCAAATAAGCTTTAAAAAGGCTCCTCCCTATTGCTAGGGGCAACAGCATACAATCAGATGTTTTTAGCAGAAGATGTTACAATATACACTCCTATGGGCCAACTGCCCTTCTTTTATCCCTCTCCAAGACCCCTTACCACAGGGGATAAGCCCGCCCTGTGGTGCACAACCAATCAATGTTTACCCATGAGCTGTGCATGCTTTGCTCTCATGCACAGCTAACATTGTCCTCTATGGACAGTGGAGAGTGGTCGGTCTCTTTTGCCTCTCCCATCTTGGAGAATCAGGATACTCCCCGATGCCGTTCAGTCTGGCTGGGGGGAAGTTTTCCCTCCTAAACTGACTTCCAGAAACCTGCCCGGGACCCATCTCACTGCCTGCAGCCTGGATTTGGGCTCCAGAGCTGGGCAGCCTGGCTCCCCGGTCCAGGTCTCCTGGCCACCACGGGTGATCTCCATGGAGCTCCAAGAAACCACTCAGCTTGTTTCATAGCTGATCTGCTTCTCTTTCTCCCTGTGCCCCTTGGAAATGTGAGGCTGGATGGGAAAGCATTCCGTTTTTGGGGAAAAGGTCTGGGAGAATCCATCAGCCTGCACAGCCATGGATTCCCCCCTCCTGGGACACACAATCAAGTAAGTGCAATTTACCTTTAAATACATCACATTTAAATCACACTGTACACTTCCCTTTAAATATACACTGAGCCTGTGCCCTGCACAGACTCTACATACTCAGGCACTGCAGTGCCTTACAACACACTGCATGTCATAAAATTTTTTACACAATGTCTTGTTGTTTAACTACTGTGCCCAGCGCTCAGCGCTGGGCTTCCCTAGCCCTGCAGCCTGGCTGCTAGGGCTCTCTCTCAGTGCTGGAGGTATGGGGCTGGCTTCCCCCATCCTCCAGCCTGCCTTCCTGCCTCAGGGGTCCAGTGTGGCACTACTCAGTGGCCTCACCGCACAGTGTGGCGCACCCCCCTGTACCGAAAGCCCGGCGGCCGGGACACTTGTCCCGGCCCCCGTGACTCTGGCTCTGTTGCAGCGATGAGGTGCCGGGAGCGTAGCTCCCGGACCCCAGCGCTCATCAGCCTGCTCAGCAGCCTATTTGCACCCCCGCCGCTAGGGAGCCGGCTAGCCCGGTCCCCCATGAGCGGCGCCTGTCTGGTAGCCTCGCCGCAGCGTCCGGCGGGGAGCCGGGCTTCGGCGCACCCCCCTCGCTGCCCAGCAGCCCGGGACGTCCGTCCCGGCTGCTGCGGCTGGCCCCCCGTGCTGGGCTGAGGCGCCGGGAGCAGAGCTCCCGGCCCCCAGCGGCGGCTCTCACAGAGAGCACTGCAGCGGGAGCCGAGCTCCCAGCCGCAGCGCTCACCCTTCTCCCCGGCGCGCACACTCCAGTGCGCCCGGGGCTTCACCGACCGCTGCCGGGAGCGGAGCTCCCGGACTCCGGCGGTCAGCGGCTGCCTTCTCTCCCCCGGCGCGCACACACTGCTGAGCGCGCCGGGGGGCTGTCCTCCCTGCCGTGGTCTCCGGAGGGGTCCGGGACCACGGCACATTCAAAAATACAATATTAGTACATATTTATAACACGGCGCCTAGTGCCCACAGCATTTTCAAATCTGGCGCCAAGCGCCCTTTGTCCTTTAAAATGGATCCAGGCACTAGGGGTTAACCCCTTCAGTGCCGCAGGCGGCCATTCTCCTCGTGGCTGGGGTCCCTCCGGCCACACTCCTCCCCCCCATTCAAGCGGGTCAACCAGGGACCCATGTCCCAACGATTTGGGTCCTGGTCCCGCAGTCCTTTGGGGTGAAGGGGACGCTACCTGGGGGGTGTAGGCTCCGGCCTAGACAGTTCATCCATAGTGCAGTGGGCCTCTCTTCGTGGGTGCACAATGTTCAAATAGTCCACCTGAAGTCCAAGTGCAAGGCTCCACCACAAAAGTCTGTCCAATTTCCCCAAGGTAGGTTGCCGCCACCTAACCGGTAGGTGGTAAGTCACCACGGTGGGGGGCTGGTTACAAACAAGTGCCACCCACGGTGTCCCAACTGTGGCATACCCCACCTCCCATAATAGCAGTTTCCTGCTCAACCAGGCCACAGGGTGCTCCTGCCCATATGGCTCTTTCTGGCTCTGTACTGCTCCCAGTCCGTGCAGTGGCGCAATAGTTTGTAACACACAGTCCTGGTCAAGAATGTGCGCCATCAGCACTGGAGCGGGTACCCGAGCCTCTTTCAATGACTGGAATGCCAACTCGCAAGCGGGTGCAAAGTCCACTGACTTGGGAATGCCCTTCCTAGCCATCTCTGTCAAGGGGTTCACTACAGGACTAAAGTCAATGACAACATGTCCGTAATGCCTTACAGGTTCTAAGGTCAGTACCGGTCTGGGTGATGTGGGTCGGGGACAGCCTCTGGTTGCCTCCACCCCCTCTGGGTTGGGCCTACCCCTGTCTCCTCCCACATGGTGCCCCAGGCACTGCACCTTTGTCATACCTATCTGGCAACTGTCTGCCCTAACTGTCAGACCTGCCCTCCAATCCTCTTCTGTCGACCTATGACTTGGGAAACCTACCCTGTCACCTAGGTCTACTCTTCCCTCCTCGTCCGCTACCTGTGCCACAGTGATGGCGGCCAGACCACCAGCCTCTGGATCCTGTGTGGCATCCACTACAGGGAGGCTGCGGGTCTTCCCCGATCTACTGCGCACAGGCAGGGGACCTGCTATGTCCACAGCAACTTGCTGCAAGGGTTCTCCTATGGGCAGAGGCCCAGAGACAACACAACCGCTGGAGTGCCCCGGCTGCCAACGCATGGCACCAGCCTTACAGTTGGTCTGGGCGTCATCCGACATTCCAGACCAGGGTAAGCTCTGTGTCAGGCACTTCAGGGTACGGTCTGTCTCCGGGTTACAGTCCAAAGGGGTTTCGCTGGCAACCGACACCGGTTGCGCAGGAACGTTCCCTGAGGGGACCAGTTGGACACATTCCCTATCTGGTCTATCCCCTCCCACTTTCCTGGCTACCCTGTACCTTGACCCTTCCCGCCAGGTCAACCTCCCCGCCCCAACCCTGTCAAGGCCGCTGCCAGAGTGGCGCCTCATGCCTTTCGGGGATGGGTCAGAGAGTTGAGCCTCCCTAAACTCCTGCCTGTGGCCCTCAATCTCTCCTAAATTGGGACACTCTACAGGGGGATCTAGGTGGGGACTACTAGGGTCAGTCTGGTAGGGGTCAGTCATGGAAAAGTCAGTGTGGTTTCTCATACTCACCGCCGGAGTTGGCAAACCACTTGGGTCAGGAGCATCATTGGGCACCCTCACAGGATCAAACGAGCTGGAACCGACATCCTCTGCGTTGCTAGGGGACGTGGGCATACCAGAGGCAAAAGGCATGCGGGGTCGATGTGCTGATCTAGCCGCTGTAATCTTTTCTTCTGGGCTGGTTGATACTGTGGTTGGCTGTGCTGGCAGTTGTCTAGCAGCTGTAGTCTTTTCCTCTGGGCTGGGCTGTGCTGGAGTAGCTGATATCAACGGTGGTTGTGGAACTTGACTCCGGGGAATGGCGCCAACAAATGTAGTGACGATCCCACCACCCAGATCATTTCCTAGGACCACATCAGTTGGGAGACCATCCATGACGGCAACTTCTCGCAACTCTGGTCCAGCTCCCCAGTCCAGGTAGACTCTTGCCATGGGAACCGCTTTTTCTGTTCCTTCTGCCAGGGTGACTGTGGCAGTGCGACCCTGCAATACTGCAGCAGGATCTATAAGGTGGGGGCTCACCACAGTGATTGAGGCCCCACAGTCTCTTAGGCCTTCTCCCTGCAGGGGTCCCACGTGGACTGGCTGCAGGTGCCTCCACATGTTGTGTAGGGGCTGTTTGGCCATGCAGGTGACTCTCTCCGCAGAGTGCACCTGTCTCTCGCCACACTCCATCGGACTGACTGGAGGGGGAACAGTCTCTGTAGGCTCATCTCCTCTCGTCAAACAAGCGATCCGGGCTCCAGCACTCGGATTTGGGGCACGAGTCTGGGGTGCTTGGGATGCAGGACAGTTCATCCTCAGATGTCCGATTTTCCCACAGCCGTAGCACTTCTTCTCCAGTCGTGGCACCGATGATCTCTGATCAGTTGCAGGGACGCTGCGGTGCGGTTGCTGGCTAAGAGCACCCGGGTTGGAAGATGCTTGTCTTTGGGGGTGAGGAGCTGAAGAGGGGGGTCCCCTTGTTGGTACAGTCTTTTGGAGCTGGCTGCCCCCGTGGCCGAATTGCCACATACTTGTCTGCTAACCGGGCAGCCATCTTTAAGCTGGGTGGCTCCCGATCTAGCACCCACTCCTTCACTTCTTGGGCGCACCTGCGGTAGAACTGCTCCCTGCAGATCAGGTCGATCAGTGCGTCCCATGTAGTGGCTTCCGAATCCTTCACCCACTTCACCACGTACTGCCGCAGCTGGGTGGCGAACTGCTCATGGGTGCTTCTAGGATTCTTAGGCAAGTCTCTGAATTTCTTCCTGTAAGACTCGGGAGTGATGAAGAATCGCTGGAGAAGGGCCTTCTCGACTTCGTCGTAATTCCCACAGTCCTCCGTGGCCACTCCTCGATAGGCCTCCAAGGCCTCTCCATGCAGAGTGTGCACAAGGTGTCTCACCCACTCTGACTTGGGTAGATCACGTAGTTTACAAGTCCTCTCAAAGACTTGCAAATGTCCATCAATGTCCCCATCACTGTCTGCAAACTTGGCAAGCTGAACTCGTCCTGATCTGTGTACAACAGCTGACAACGGCTCCCGGGGTACCACGGCCTGTGGTGCCCGCTCATCACGCCACATCTGGATGATGATCAAGCGCTCTTGCTCCGTTGCTCTTTCCCCCAATTCCGCTAGCCGATCTGCTAGGGTATCCGGGCCGCCCCCCCTGGGACGTTGGGATCCTGGCCCTGCTTGGGATTGCTGGGAAACATTGCTGCTGTGAGAGAGGGCGGGGCTTGTGGTTCTCACCGGTTCTGTGCGAAGGTCCACTGTTGGGTCGTCCTCTGCGATGCTGACGCCATCAGTGTTTTCCACCTCCACCCGATGAGACTCCTCCCAGCTCCTGAGCGCCGCCTGCATGACGCTCCTGGACGCATTGAAAGGGATATCCACACCCTTCTCCTGGCATACGATCTCCAGATCATCCTTGGACATTCCGCTGAATTCCGCCATCTTGTGCGTTCTCCTGCGCTGCAGTTACTCCTCTCCTGAATAACTCGGCTTCTCCAATCGGGTGATGAAAAGCCGCCTGGGATTATCCCACCACTATGCCACCAATTTCTGTGACAGGACGGTACCGTACGGAAGCACTCGCCGCTTCCGCGTCCCGTTGACTGCGCACAGAATGGAAGGTCAAGCCGCACGAGGCCTAACCACATAGGGGATTCCCGCTTAGACCGTCAGTAACCGCCTGTTACTGACTCCACCCACTGCACTGTGGGCGGGTTCTCGCTGCCACCACCAAACTCCTAACCTGCCGTGGCGTTTGGAACCACGGTTCTGCTCTGTATGTGCCGACGCACTGCCTTACCACACCTGTGTGGTGTTGACGAATCCCCTCTAGCCACTTGCTAGGCCTCTACCGGTAGCTGGCGGAAGGCGGAGCTTGGAGATGTCAGGTGCTTCCCTGGACAGCCGGAGAACGGGGCTAGGTTTGGCCTAACCCTGTAGGTCACAAGATGAAGCAGTCTTCTTGAGGCAAAGATGTTTATTGCTCAAATAAGCTTTAAAAAGGCTCCTCCCTATTGCTAGGGGCAACAGCATACAATCAGATGTTTTCAGCAGAAGATGTTACAATATACACTCCTATGGGCCAACTGCCCTTCTTTTATCCCTCTCCAAGACCCCTTACCACAGGGGGTAAGCCCGCCCTGTGGTGCACAACCAATCAATGTTTACCCATGAGCTGTGCATGCTTTGCTGTCATGCACAGCTAACATTGTCCTCTATGGACAGTGGGGAGTGGTCGGTCTCTTTTGCCTCTCCCATCTTGGAGAATCAGGATACTCCCCGGTGCCGTTCAGTCTGGCTGGGGGGAAGTTTTCCCTCCTAAACTGACTTCCAGAAACCTGCCCGGGACCCATCTCACTGCCTGCAGCCTGGATTTGGGCTCCAGAGCTGGGCAGCCTGGCTCCCCGGTCCAGGTTTCTTGGCACTACGGGTGATCTCCATGGAGCTCCAAGAAACCACTCAGCCTGTTTCCTAGCTAAGCTGCTTCTCTTTGTCCCTGTGCCCCTTGGAAATGTGAGGCTGGATGGGAAAGCATTCCGTTTTTGGGGAAAAGGTCTGGGAGAATCCATCAGCCTGCACAGCCATGGATTCCCCCCCCCTGGGACACACAATCAAGTAAGTGCAATTTACCTTTAAATACATCACATTTAAATCACACTGTACATTTCCCTTTAAATATACACTGAGCCTGTGCCCCGCACATGCTCTACATACCCAGGCACTGCAGTGCCTTACAACACACTGCATGTCATTACATTTTTTACACAATGTCTTGTTGTTTAACTACTGTGCCCAGCGCTCAGCGCTGGGCTTCCCTAGCCCTGCAGCCTGGCTGCTAGGGCTCTCTCTCAGTGCTGGAGGTATGGGGCTGGCTTCCCCCATCCTCCAGCCTGCCTTCCTGCCTCAGGGGTCCAGGGATCTCCCTGTCCCCCCCAGTGTGGCACTACTCAGTGGCCTCACCGCACAGTGCGGCGTACCCCCCTGTACCGAAAGCCCGGCGGCCCGGGACACTTGTCCCGGCCGCCGTGACTCTGGCTCTGTTGCAGCGCTGAGGTGCCGGGAGCGTAGCTCCCGGACCCCAGCGCTCATCAGCCTGCTCAGCAGCCTATTTGCACCCCCGCCGCTAGGGAGCCGGTTAGCCCGGTCCCTCATGAGCGCGCCTGTCTGGTAGCCTCGCCGCAGCGTCCGGCGGGGAGCCGGGCTTCGGCGCACCCCCCTCGCTGCCCAGCAGCCCGGGACGTCCGTCCCGGCTGCTGCGGCTGGCCACCCGTGCTGGGCTGAGGCGCCGGGAGCAGAGCTCCCGGCCCCCAGCGGCGGCTCTCACAGAGAGCACTGCAGCGGGAGCCGAGCTCCCAGCCGCAGCGGGAGCCCTTCTCCCCGGCACGCACACTCCAGTGCGCCCGGGGCTTCACCGACCGCTGCCGGGAGCGGACTCCGGCGGTCAGCGGCTGCCTTCTCTCCCCCGGCGCGCACACACTGCTGAGCGCGCCGGGGGGCTGTCCTCCCTGCCGTGGTCTCCGGAGGGGTCCGGGACCACGGCACATTCAAAAATACAATATTAGTACATATTTATAACACGGCGCCTAGTGCCCACAGCATTTTCAAATCTGGCGCCAAGCGCCCTTTGTCCTTTAAAATGGCGCTGGGCACTAGGGGTTAACCCCTTCAGTGCCGCAGGCGCCCATTCTCCTCGTGGCTGGGGTCCCTCCGGCCACAATTACATTCTACACACTGGAGGTGCGATCCAAATTGTGATCCGATTGTCTGTTTGGGCGATATCATTCATGCAACGCAATCACGCATCAGTAATGACGTCATTATGTCACCCCCTTTTCATCCCCTTAGGGGAGGTTTATTAACATTCTAATTATGTAGTTTTCCTATTTCCCACCTGCAGAATATCTATGTTACATTTCATCATCCTAACGTATCGGGGAGTGAGAGACTCAGTGATGAGTCAGTGAGTGAGTGAGTGAGTGAGTGAGTCTGTCAGTGAGTGGGTGACAGTGAGTGAGTGAGTCTGTCAGTGAGTGAGTGACAGTCAGTGGGTGTCAGAGAGTAAGTGAGTGAGTGACAGTGAGTGAGTCTGTCAGTGAGTGAGTGACAGTCAGTGGGTGTCAGAGAGTAAGTGAGTGAGTGACAGTGAGTGAGTCAGTAAGTCAGTGAGTGAGCATTTATTTATTTTATTTTTATGTATTTTCGCATATATTTATATAGATTTGTAATTTCATCTGATGTTCCCATGTCTAGGTGACTCACTAGCAACACAAAGGGACCAGGCATTTTCCACCAAAGACCGGAATAATGATAAGTCCGCTAAAGACGAGCAGAGTTGTGCGCAGTATTTCAGAGGCGGCTGGTGGTTTGAATCCTGTCATTTATCCAACCTGAATGGAGAGTACTTGAAGGGAGGACACCAAACCAAGGGCAAAGGGGCCATCTGGTTTCATTTCAGGGGCAACTTTTATTCTCTCAAGTCATCAGAAATTAAGTTTCGTCCGCAAGATTAAATCATCTGATGAAAACCCCATTCAGATATCTGGTGTAATATGCTGCTTAGATAAGTGACCTATTTACTAAATGTAAAGCGACCAGACAGGACTGTTATATATATCAATCATCCGACATCTGTGAATGGAGCTATAGGATCTTGACTAGGGCTGTATACAGTCTGGCGTATACAAAAGGGGAACAACCCTGACAATGCTTAAAATGACAATAAGAATATAATAAAATAACATGTGAAGCGATTATTAGACTAACGTTTATTACACACTCGCTGTTCTCCGCACGGGAGTTTCTGATTCTCACGGATGTAAATATAAATGAGTGATAATAATCAGGTAAATCTGTAGAGATGTGTAATAGAAGTATAGCGCCACTTGTGAGGGAAAAACCCCAAAATAAAAAACACTCCCTTATGAATATTAGGGCGTCAGCCATCCCCTAAAGTTTCTGCATTGGTAAGATGCTGTTAAAAATTAAGATAAAATGTGAGAGAATAGGGTTCTGGCGACCAGTGGTGTTTTACAAATAGACTTAGAAGACTATAGTATAATTAAAAGGAGGGACGTAGTAAAAGTTTTTTTTATAAAAACATTTTTACAATAAGTTTATTGCCAAGATACATATAAACATATCTTCAAAACATAAATGTATATATCATAAAAAATGAAGTGGAGTTATATATATAAAAATTGTGTACTAAAAGGACCGAGGAAAATGTATACGTTTTCTATAAAAAGTTTTTTAAAAGCAATTTTTAGAAGCATATAGAAAGGATAAAAAGGAAGTAAAATAATTTTTTGGTATAAAAATGGCTTATCTTAGTATGGAGGGTCATACGGGAATTCCCAACGCGTTTCGTCAGTCTGACTTCATCAACGGGTAATAGTCAAGTGAGCAGGACTGACTTTTATACCTGCTATTATTGAGGTTTCTAATTGTGACATCACTTCCTGTTAATTAACAGTTTATTAAATTTAGTGACTTATTTTTAGATAAACAATGAAGGAGCTAGTTCAGGATATAGAGGAGAGGCCGTATATTGTATAATTCTAAAAAACAAACATAAATATTACATAATAGAGAGTAAATAAGATTAATTTAATTAATTGCAGGCACTTCCGTCAGGAAACGGGGTGTGGCCTAATACAGGGGGCGTGGTCAGTTACAACCCCTGTACATTGCTAGTGCCGCTTGAATGCTGACCGGTGCGCGATAACGTCTAGTTCCCTTCGTGGAGAGGACCTTTGCTGTGCGGTGCGCGATGACGTCATCGCGCACTGCTCAGCAAAGTTACTCTCCACGAAGAGAAACTAGACGCATAGCGTCTAGTTCCCTTCACAGGAGGCGGACGGGGACGGCAGCGGGCAGCGGAGGCGGACGGGGGACACAGCGGGCAGCAGTGGCGGATCTTGCCACGGTGCGGCGCCCTCCGGAAGGCGGCACCCTGGGCAAAAGTCCTGCTTGCCCGTGGCAAGATCCGCTACTGATGTCGACATTGCAATCATAAATAAGGAGTGTGGTGGCCCACTGAAACTCCTTATTTATGATTGCAATGTTGTACACTGTGTAAATATATAATTGGCACTAGTACTGCCTTATTAGAGCTATACTAGCTAGGAATCTAGAAGGTAATTCCAAGTTGATCGCAGCAGGAATTTTGTTAGCAGTTGAGCAAATCCATGTGCACTGCAGGGGAGGCAGATGTAACAGGTGCAGTGCAGGTGGGGCAGATGTAACATGTGCAGAGAGAGTTAGATTTGGGTGGGGTGTGTTCAATCTGCAATCTAAATTGCAGTGTAAAAATAAAGCTGCCAGTATTTACCCTGCACAGAAACAAAATAACCCACCCAAATCTAACTCTCTCTGCACATGTTACATCTGCCCCACCTGCAGTGCACATGGTTTTGCCCAACTGCTAACAAAATTCCTGCTGCGATCAACTCAGAATTTCCCCCGAAACAGCAGTTTATTCACATGAGCCAAGTAACCTAGCAGGGGTCATTAAAGTCAGCAGCAGGGGGAATTACCCTAGTCCAAATCCGTAGTAGAGGGATTCATTACCTCACTATATTGATGTCATGTATCTGTGACTGACCAGAGCACTGATCAAAGTGTCCCAGCGGGTTACCACACTCCTTATCCATGATTATAATGCTGTATGCCGTGTTAATAAAATGATGGTGTGTCAATCAGCACCGAAATTGCCCTGATCAGAATGACATGAACTAGGAACGGAATAACAGGTTATCTATAAGGTCCTATAAGCTCAGCAGGAGACATTAAAGCAAGCTGCAGGGGAATCACCTCAGCCCAGTGGTTTCCAAACTTTTTTTTTTTTTTACAATCATTTTTATTAACGTTTGACATTATAATCTTGGTAACATACATTAAACAGAATACATGCAAACGTGAATTTAAAGGAAGTAAAAAAATTAAAAGGAAAAGAACAGAGGGGGGAGGGAGGGAGAAGGGGGGGGGGGATACCGCCAGACCTAAACGCTTCAGTAATAAGTTGTCAAATACCTAATCAGTAACAGTACTATGTCACAACTGAGGGCCTGAGCTGACGGGAGGCAGCCTCAGTTGTAGGGGCTGAGATGTAACGGAACCTGGGAGGTTGTATCAGACCCCTAGACATGTAAGTAACATGTAGAATAACTGCCCGAAGGCGTGACCACGACAACCAGGATAAAAGTCAATGTTGTTTATTATGACATACTCCATAACACAGCAGCAAATAAGAAAACATAAAACTTAGCAGGAAATAATACAGTTCCTGGGTACTACAGGGTGGCAAGGGCCACAGGGCTCTGGTAGTGTGAGATAGTTCTTATAATCTTCTAGTTGGAAAGTCCTTACCAGGCCCGACTGTAGCAATGGAAATAGCCCAGGATCGTACCAGCTGGTGTTCCAGGTAAAGCTGGGCTGCTGTGGATAAAACGGCTGCTGTGGGTACTGGCTGGAACCAGACTGATGTTGGCACGGAGTGGATACTGGCTGGAACCAGTTAAATAATACAGTAAATGTAGTTTGAGAGCGATGAAATATGAAGTGATGTTTGGAGCTTGAGAGCGGTGAAATAATAATGCCAGTGATAAATGATAATCTGCAGAAAAGGGTAACGGCACTTTAAGAAGAGCTGACCTCTGCTGGAAGCTGGATGCTGTAAGCAGGTGGATCTGTAGCTGGAAGCAGATGAATCCAAAAGGATAGGAGAGTCAGGCTACACCGCAGGTGGAAGGCTGGTGCGGGTCTCTTTAGTGGAGGTTTGGAGATAGGAACTGGAACCTGGAAAACAACCACAGGAGAGAGACAAACTGGAACTAGGTTTGACAACCAAAGCACTGACGCCTTCCTTGCTCAGGCACAGAATATTTATACCTGCAGCAAGGAAGGGATTGGCTAGGCAATTATGCAGATTAACAATGCAGACAGCAGATTGGTGGAAATGAACAGATGACAGAATCCAAGATGGCTGCGCCCATGCAGACACTTGGAGGGAAGTTTGGTTTGTAATCCATGTCATACCCTCCAACATGACCCGCCCCACTAGGTACAAAATGCTCTGTTTCTGGACTTTCCTCTTAATTTATTATTGCCATCACCTGTGAAGAAACAGCTTTCTTATCATGTAACTAGTTCAACACAGGTGATGGAAATCATAAATTAAAAGGGAAGTCCAGAAACAGATCATTTTGTACCTAGTGGGGCGGGTCATGTTGGAGGGTCTGCCATGTGGGAATCAAAACAGTAATGGCGGTGCCGGCCACAGGAGACGCCAGGCTGATAAGTGCACATCTAACCACGCGGGCACAGCGGAGGCCGCGGCTGACGTAATCGCCACTCTGACACTCTGCATGCAGAAACTCAGGGACAGCGGCGGAGGCCGCGGGAGACGCCATTCCGGATGTAACATGGCGCCGCGGTGACCGCGTCTCAGAGTGACAGGAGAGGAGGCAGGAATGTGGACATCAGCATAACAGATGGGATCTGGTCCTGGAACGCTGAGCCAGCCTTAGGAGGCATCTGAAGGGTAAGTAATGGCGTCCAGATACCCGGATCATGACATACCATTATCGCACGGGCCTTCTATAGGGGAATCCAGAACAGTAAAGAACGGAATGCCCCATTCGCTCACGGAACTCACCCCACTTAAACCACTTCATATGACTAGAAGAGGCGGAAGAGGAATATGCCGTCTCCGCCATTTCAAATAAATAATTCCTGTGGACTTTATCCAGAATAGCAGTAGACCTAGGGATTAAAGGGGATTTCCACAGATGGGCAATGGAGGCCTTGGTGGCAATTAAGATATGTCCCATAAGGTATCTCTCTCCCTGGGATAGTGGCTCTGGATACAAGTGAAACAGAAAGGGGTCTGCCGGGACATCGGATCTTAATACCTCACTAATCATACAAAATATTTCCTTCCAGAGCGGCTGTACGACTGGGCATGCCCAAAAAACATGAAAGATCTCTCCAATCGAGGCGCAGTTCCTCCAGCAGAACTAGGAGACTGTGGGCCAGATTTTATGCAGCTGCTCCGGGGTGGAATAGGCCCTGTGGAGTAATTTAAAAAACATTTCCGAGTGATGAACACATTTGGAAACCTTAAAACAAGTACGAAAGATAACATCCCAATCCTCGTCAGACAAAACCAGGGTGAGGTCCCTCTCTCATTTATCCAAAGAAGGCAGTTTCCCAGAGGTCCGTCCCGAAAACAAAAACTGATACCACCAGGAGATAGCACCTCTCTGAGCTGATGTATTCAGTTTAGAAAGCAATAGGGAAGGGAAAGCTAAATTGGCCAAGGGGAGTGAGGCATGACTCTGAATCCAATGTCTCAACTGGAGATACTTATAAAAGTCCCGGGGTGAAATATTGGCCATACTCTGGAGATGAGAAAAGGGGACCAGACCCCCTGCTCGGATCACATCATTCAGTGAGGCCACCCCCTTTTCCGCCCACGCGTCCAGGTTGAGGGAAGGTATCAGGGCAGCTATGGCAGATAGGGACAGGTCTAAAGAGGGTAGAGTAACCTCTGCTTGAGAGGATACAAATTTAGGCCAAATCTGAAGAGTTGTGGCAATCGCCTTACAGGTGTGGGTCTGTTGGAGAGTCACTGTAGCTGGCAACCATAGGAGATCGGGGAGACCAAAGGGAGACACCATGGAACCCTCAATAATAGCCCACTGTTTAAGAGAACCGGAGAGGAACCAGTCTTTAACTTGACTCGGTATACAGGCAGATTGATAAGCCTCGAGATCTGGGAAGGCAGCACCACCCCTGAGTTTCGGAAGGGAAAGGGTATGTCTAGCTATTTTAGGCTTAGAGCCCTTCCATATATAGTTAATTAGAATATGATTAAACTTGTGAAGTAATGGTCTCGGGAGAAGTCTAGGGATAGCTCTGTAAAGATACATCACCTTTGGCAATAGCACCATTTTAGCGGCCACCAGGGCCGGACTGGGACTAAAAATAGGCCCTGGCATTTTCGAAGCACACAGGCCCACCTCTGTGACTCCTCCTCTTACTATTCCTGACTCCTCCCACTTATTAGTCTATGCTCTTACAATTATAATTAATATTCTAACAACATACAAGCGTACATCATTCTCTATTAAAATATACACAACCAGTGGTTGAAGAGGAAATTTTTAAGTGGGGGTATGGAAATGTGAAGTATGTAATTATGGGCGCGCCGAAGGCGCGCTCCGGGAAAGGGGGCGTGGCCACTCAAAAGGGGGCGTGGTCTTTAGTGTAGTTTACCACACCAAACACCCCTTATACGCATTATGCACCACAATAGTTGGACCGCTTATACTATCAAGTACTGGTGCCTCTTTCACATTATACCACACAGTATGAGCCAAAATTCACATTATAGCACCCGCTATGAGCCGAAATGTACATTATAGCACCCGGTATGAGCCGAAATGTACATTATAGCACCCGGTATGAGCCGAAATTCACATTATAGCACCCGGTATGAGCCGAAATTCACATTATAGCACCCGGTATGAGCCGAAATTCACATTATAGCACCCGGTATGAGTCGAAATTTACATTATATGCCCCCAATAGTGCAGTGCCAGATCCACAGTTGCCCCCACAGTGCCAGGTATACAAATGCCCCCACAGTGCCAGGTAAACAATTGCCCCCACAGTGCCAGGTATACAAATGCCCCACAGTGCCAGCCAATTGCCCCCACAGTGCCAGCCAGGTATACAATTGCCCCCACATCAGCCAGCTGCTGCACTGCTGCTGCTCCTCCTCCGGGTTGTGAGGGACGGGGGGGAGTCAGGAGAGGTAGCGCCCGCCAGCGCGGCTGTGTCTGGTGCTGCGGCGTATAGCGGACTTCGTCCAGCCGCCGGTTCGTGAGCCAATCAGAGCTCGCGGACCGGCGGCTTCTGATTGGCTGCCGGTCCGCGAGCTCTATTTGGCTTGCAAACCGGCGGCTGGTTTGAAGTCCGCTATATGCCGTCGCGCCAGACACAGCCGCGCTGGCGGGCGCTACCTCTCCTGACAGCTGAGACATGCTGCCGCCGGACTGAGTGGCAGCGTGTCTCAGTCAGCGCTGGACCGGCCCACGTGGCAATCAGCCCTTCTGGCATTTTCCAGAAGTGCCAGATGGCCAGTCCGGCCCTGGCGGCCGCTATACGGCCCATCCAGGATACTTCGTGGAGCATCCAATCTTTTGTCAGAGTCTCGAAAGCCCGCAGCAACGATTTATAGTTGTAGTCAATCAAATCCCATTCTCTGGCCAGGTTAATACCCAAATATTTGAGGGACGTAGACTGCCATGCGTATTTGAATTCACCTTGTAGTTCCTGGAGTAAGTTGGTGGAAATATGTAGAGGAGGGGCCTCAGTTTTATAGGTATTCAATTTATAATATGACACCTCGGAAAACTGCTTCAAGACTTGGTGTAAGGCAGGAAGAGAAATCTCAGGCCTCGTTAAGCATAAAAGGATATCATCCGCATAAAGACTAATTTTGTGGGAGACATCACCAATAATAGGGCCATGAATGCCCGCTGCCGACCTAATTTTCTCTGCCAAGGGTTCAATTGCGAAGGTAAATATGAGAGGAGACAGCGGACACCCCTGTTGTGTACCTTTGGTGATATTGAAACTAGCAAAGAGGCATCCATTAACAGAAACGGTGACCGAAGGGGAAGAATACAAGGCAATGATAGAGTTCAGTATTACCTCCCCTAAACCCGAAGCATCGCAACGCAGTCCGTACAAACCCCCAATGTAGCCTATCGAATGCTTTTTCAGCATCTAAAGAAAGAATTAGAAGAGGGGACCCAAGGGATTCACAGTAATCCATTACGTCTAGATCGGCGAGTGTTGTCAGGAGCCCGCTGCCCGGAATGAACCCCACCTGATCAGATTTAACAAGATGAGGCAAAAAGGGGCAAATACGATTAGCGATCATTTTTGCATAGATTTTTACATCCGTGTATAACAAAGCTATAGGTCTGTAATTTTGCACTGAAGAAGGGGATCTCCCAGGTTTAGGGATGGTCACTACACGTGCATCGAGCATTTCCTTCGGAAAACGCCCGGCCGACGTGGCTTCGGCAAACATGGACGCCAGAACCGGAGTCAGCTCTGCTTTAAAATATTTATAAAAGTTAGCGGGGAATCCATCTGGACCAGGAGCTTTGGGGGTCATTCCGAGTTGTTCACTCGTTATTTTTTTCTCGCAACGTTGCGATTAGTCGCTAATGCGCATGACTAATGTCCGCAGTGCGACTGCGCCAAGTAAATTTGCTATGCAGTTAGGTATTTTACTCACGGTTTTCTCTTCGTTCTGGTGATCGTAATGTGATTGACAGGAAGTGGGTGTTTCTGGGCGGAAACTGGCCGTTTTATGGGAGTGTGCGGGGAAAAACGCTGGCGTTTCTGGGAAAAAACGCGGGAGTGGCTGGAGAAACGGGGGAGTGTCTGGGCGAACGCTGGGTGTGTTTGTGACGTCAAACCAGGAACGAAACTGACTGAACTGATCGCAAATGCCGAGTAAGTCTGGAGCTACTCAGAAACTGCTAAGAAGTGTCTAATCGCAATTTTGAGAATCTTTCGTTCGCAATTTTGCTAAGCTAAGATTCACTCCCAGTAGCCGGCGGCTTAGCGTGTGCAATGCTGCTAAAAGCAGCTTGCGAGCGAACATCTCGGAATGAGGGCCTTTGTCAGATGGAAGCGAGTCAATGGTCACAACTATTTCATCCGTAGTCCAGGGGGAGCTCAGGGACAGGCAGGCTGCATGGTCTAAAGAAGGAAGGGATAAGGATTGCAGAAAAGCGTCAATATCTACTTGAGAGGGTTGAGGGGTGTCTAAATCATCCCGGAGGTCATAGAGGTTAGAGTAATAATCCGCAAACGTGTTAGCAATTTGGTGCAGGTCATATATCTTAGTGCCACGAGAGTTAAAAACATGGTGCACCCGATCCCTCACCTTTCGTCCCCTTAATTTACTGGCCAATAATCGACTGGCCATATTACCGAATACGTAGAATTTCTGGTCAAGTCGCGCTGTGTTACACTGCGGTTCCTGCAATGAGAAAGAGTTAACTTGTTCCCGAGCTAGGAGGAGTCGTCTATAAAGAGTTTTATCAGTCGGATTCACTTTGTGAGCCCTCTCCAAATCAAGGGCCTCAAGTTCAGCCTGTTCATAAGTCCGTTTATAGTCCCTCTTCAATTTCACAGCAATTTGTATAGCCGACCCTCTAACGACAGCTTTAAGAGAGCACCAATGATTAAATATCGAGGTGTCGTTGGGGTAATTTTCATTAAGATAGTGGGACACAGACTGCTGAATAGCTTGTCGAGCCTCCGGATGGGAGAGGGCACCAAATCCTAATCTCCAAGGCCCAGGGACAACCCTCCTACCACCTATATCCCACACCAACAGCAAGGGGGAGTGGTCGGACCATGTCATAGGTAAGAGGTCAATTTTGCCAATAGAAGCTAACGTCCATCTGTTGGAAAAGGCCAAATCTATCCTAGAATATGATCGACGGACATGGGAGTAGAACGAATAATTTCTCACTGTAGGGTGTTGAGGTCTCCAAATGTTGTAAAGGTCATACACGCTATCAAGCTACTAAAACCTTTAGTGAAATCATGAGGTTTGAGACTACGTAACACGGTCGACCTGGACCTATCCATATTCGGGTCAAGTACCCTATTAAAGACCCCCGGGATCAAGATAGCACCGGTAGCAAAGTCTGTAAAACTGAGAAAAACATCTTACAAAAAGACAACTGTCTAGTGTTAGGGGCATAGCAGGACACCAGGGTGACATCTACATTATCTAACGTCCCGACCAAAATCAGGTACCTCACCTCGGGACCAGGATATTGAGCTGATAGACTGAATGAGCACAGTTGGGAATTCAAGATAGCGACACCCGCCTTCTTCTACGGACTATTAGCCGTGTAACAAAGAGTGAATTTAGAGTTCCGAAATAGAGGAGGTGCTGCCCCTTTGAAGTGGGTCTCTTGGACAGCGACAACATGTGCTTTGAGTCTGTGAAAGTAATTCAGGCCAAGCTTCCTCTTCTGAGGAGAGTTCAAGCCCTTAACGTTAAGAGAAACTACATTCAGCATTGTTAAAAGGAATAAGGGTGCGATACGTGACAAACCTACAAGGCAATACAATAGGATACAAGGTCTGGAAACAGTAAAACATAATAAGGAAAACAAAGTTCGGACAAACATATAAGGAAAAAAAATACAACTGAACTGACCCCACCAGGGGCCAAAACAGGCACCATACCATGGTTGCCTGGAGAATCGACATGGGGGTTAGCGGCTAGCGCACCATCGCCCTAAAATGAGAAACAGAAGGCATCCATTGGCGCCCCTCCGCGCCGTCCGAAGCAGAGACAAAATCCATCTTCCACCTCAAAAAATGCAGCAGCATGTTATGATTCCTGTACTCCAGACCGGAGAAGATCTTATGGCAGGGATCTGAGTACAGGAACAATATGCAGGTAGTGGGAGCTGGAGAGCCTAGTAACCCCTGGCGCCCTAACTCCGTTGTCTCGCCCGTGTTATCAGAAATCCCCTGCGAGACTATGGTTGCTTGAGCCCATGGCAGCCGCGTTCGAAGGGCGGATTATGTCTGCCCAACCCCGATGCCCCCGCAGGTCTTAATGGGAGACAAGGGGAAATCCAAGACAGGGTGATAACAAGGGGCCCTCTGACTAAGCAACCAGGCCAGGGGTTACAAGCTAACTAACTTAAATCAAAAGGTATGTGCGGACTAGCCGCCAGGGAAAAGGACAACCAAAGATCCACTGATCCGACACTCCTATCCAGCACCGCTGGACACCAGAGTGGATCTGTGGAAGCGGAATCCTCCGCAAAAAGCTCCAGAACACAATTAAACAAAATAATAAACAGTAAGCGGACAAGCCGCAACACACGGCTGCGCCGCGACTCACGAACACCACCAGATGTTAAAGGTGCTCGGTCAGACTCCAGGAACAGATGGTAAACTTCCGAGTACAGGATCTCTGAGGACAGGAACAACCGAATAGACCGGGACTGGGAACTCTCTGCAGCAGACACAGGCAAACAGGAAGCTATCACCGGCGTCTGTGAGAAGTCCAAAGGGAGCCTATAACTGTGAGCTCCCCAATCAGGAGCCAGACTAGGCAATTAATAATAATGCCGTGCAGCTTGCATGCTGCACGGCCAGCACCTAATGATACCATAAAAGTAGACCCAGCAACGGGGAACGCGGCCCGAACGTGGCGTCCCCGTTGCTAAGGTCTGGGCGGCTGCGTGCGCCCGGCGTCAGCGTTGCCAGGGAGCCGGCGGCTGTACGCGCCCGGCGTCCCTGGTTGCTAGGCGCCGGGCCGCACCGCTGATCGGACCCCGGCGCCTAACACAGCAGGCCAATAAGCTGCATATGAAAGCACGGAGGGTCTCCAATGCAGAATACCTAGACATAGTGGACAACAGTTATAACAACGTATAAAGTCTTAATAGGAGAAGGAACATCATGGCAAAAGAGAGAATCTTCCACTCTCCGCTCCTGTCGTTAAAGAAACCGCGGCATAGTAATCAGCCCGATCCAGCTTTGGACCAGTCCTGTTGAAGACCACGAAGCCGGAGAGCCACGGTCTGAAGGGCCAACTAAGTTCCATCTCTCCAACATTTTCATGCCATCCGGCACATTAGTGAGAACAATCGTGGAGCTGTCCTTAGATATGAGCAATTTAGTGGGGAATCCCCAGCGGTACGGGATGTTGGCTCTCCTGAGAGCACTGGTGACAGGTTGGAAAGAACGTCGTTTCATGAGCGTGTCCATGGAAAAGTCACCAAAGAGTTGAAGGGAGCCTAGCGCCTCTGCTGTATCTGAGGATGGCCGAGCCGCCTTCAATAATGCCTCCTTCACATGGAAGAAATGGATCCACATGAGAACATCCCTAGGGACATCAGCAGGTGCATTCCTGGCCTTGTGTAGGCGGTGTATATGGTCTATCAGGAGATTGCTTGATGTAAATGACGGAGCCATTTCCAGAATTGTGAAATAGTGTAATCATGTAAAGAACTATTCAAGACAGATTCCGGGACATCTCTCAATTTCAAGTCATTCCTCCTGGATCGATCCTCCATCTCCATCACCTTATCCCGCAGAAGAGAGACCTCCATTTCCAGTTAATCGTGTGAGGTAATAAGAGCGTTATGAGAACCCACTACTTCCTCCATCTTCATCTTGAGGTGGTCAGTTCGGCCACCCAAGTCGTCTATAGGCTGTTGAAAAGTGTTAAGAGAGGCTCTAAACTCCGCCGCTACTACTTGGAATCAACATGGGTTTATGAAGGACAGATCCTGTCAAACCAACTTACTTGGCTTTTATGAAACAGTAAGCGCAAACCTAGATCAGGGTAAAGACGTGGATGTAATCTTTTTAGACTTTGCCAAAGCGTTCGATACTGTACCACACATGAGACTTATATACAAGCAACAAGAATCAGGGCTAGGAAGCACAATATGCACTTGGGTCAAAAACTGGTTAGATAATAGGAAGCAGCGCGTTGTGGTTAATGGATCTTTTTCAACTTGGACTGAAGTGCTAAGTGGTGTGCCGCAAGGCTCAGTATTAGGACCGCTATTGTTCAATATTTTCATTAACGACCTAACAGAAGGTCTAGAGAGCATGGTGTCAATTTTTGCAGATGATGCCAAATTGTGTAAGGCTATAAATACAGAGGAGGATGCCGAGTCTCTTAAGAATGACTTAGGTAAATTAGAAGCATGGGCAGCCAAATGGAGAATGTGCTTCAACACAGACAAGTGTAAGGTAATGCACTGTGGTAACAAGAACAAAAATTACACCTACCTACTAAATGGGGTAAAATTAGGGGATTCTGTACTGGAAAAGGACTTAGGTGTCCTCATAGATAGCAAGCTAAGCAGTAGTACCCAAAGTAGGACTGCAGCAAAGAAGGATAATAAGATATTAGCATGCATAAAACGGGGTATTGATGCTAGGGACGAGAGTATTATACTCCCGTTATATAAATCACTAGTGAGGCCACACCTTGAATACTGTGTACAATTCTGGGCACCGTACTACAAAAAGGATATCCTGGAGCTTGAAAAGGTACAGAGGAGGGCGACCAAACTAATTAAGGGCATGGAGACGATGGAATACAAGGAAAGGCTTGAAAGACTAGGCATGTTTACATTGGAAAAGCGGAGACTAAGCGGGGATATGATCAACATCTACAAATATATAAGGGGACAATACACAGAGCTTGCGCGGGACATGTTTTTGGTTAGATCAACACAGAGGACTCGTGGACACTCGCTCAGGTTAGAGGAGAGGAGATTCCGCACAATACGGCGTAAAGGCTTTTTCACGGTAAGGACAATACGTGTTTGGAATTCCCTGCCCGAGGGAGTTGTAATGGCGGAATCTGTCAACACCTTTAAGAATGGGTTAGATAAATTCCTAATGGATAAGGATATCCAGGGGTATGGTGCATAGTCATGCATTATAGTTACTATAAATAGGGATAAAATGCAACGGCTGACAGCAGCATCAGTCAGAAATTTTAGTCAAATCATCATGCATAGGAGACCACAAATAGGTTGAACTCGATGGACAATTGTCTTTTTTCAACCTCAGATACTATGTTACTATGTTACTATGTTACTATGTTTATCTTTAAAAGACGATAACAGAGCTTTCATGGATCCAACTGTAAGCGCATCATTGTCGTCTAAGTCGCAAGGCTTGACAGGGACGGGACCCGGGGAGAATGCACTACTGCCAGAAGCCGAAGCAGGAGAAAGACCTCTAGAGGAGGGAGCGCTAGCTTCTTGCGGGTTAGGGGGTTTAGGTGATGGTTTCAAGGTGTTAGGATCTCCTGCTCTGTGCTGCCACGTCGCCATGGCAACCGGGAGGCAAGTGTTAGCGAAGTAACCTGAGCGCAGCTGATACTCCGGTCCGGGTTTTTACTGTGCAGTGGTTACAGGCTCTGTGCACGGCAGGGAATCCGGCGCTGGTTTTGTGCTCACAGTCTGTGAGGTCTGAGTGGGGCGTGGACAGCACCTGCTATATAAACCATCCTCTCAGGCTAGGCAAATGCTGCTGAATCTTTGTTTGTTAGTCAGTTCCAGAGAGTTAGCCAGTACTGTGTAACTTTGTATTTACTTGTTGCTTACTGCTAATAGGCCTTGGGATTCGGTACTTCATTCTGCCAATCCGGACCTAGCAGTAAGACTGGAGTCAGTTGTTTAACCTGCTGGGGTTCTTTTGCTATTCTGTGAACCCAGCAGGTTTGCGGCTGTACTCTCAGACCTGCCTGCTTAATCCTCTCTCACTGTGCAGGGCGTCCAGGTGTCAGTTTAGTGACAGTAAGCTGAACCTGTGCCCTGCAAGTGGGGGTTAGGATTGTGGATACTCTCCTTGTGTCTATATTTCTATCTCTGACCAAGGAGTTTATTTCCACACCCGTTGGTAACCCTTTAGAGTTCTTTCTGTTGCTCTTAGCAACATCATTTCGGGTGCTCCACATGTTAAATCACTACATCTCGCCTCATTGTCCGCTCTATTCCATCTGAGCATTCCTGACACTAGGGAGACACCCAATTCCTGAGCCTTTGGGCTTCTTCGTTCACTTTGTGTTTATTAGTTATTCCATCACCTTTTGTGTATGTTATGTTATACTCCCAAGTCTGTCTGTGAGTTCGTTTGCTTTGCATCCCTCTCTGTTCATACACCGGTATACTCCTGTCAGCACTGGTGTGCGTAACACAAGGAAGCAACCTGAGAAGCAGTTTTAGCAACTTTCACTTTTTTAGGAGGCATAATATAAAGAAGACGTGAGGTACGAGAAGTGTCTTGGGTAGTATGAATATAAATGAAAGGACAGCTCCACTGTAGGTATAATTGTTACAACATTAAATAGAACCAAAGGGCGACATGGGGCTAGAGAAGCTTCATTCACGTAGGCAAATGTTCCCAGCCGAGAGGTGCATCCTCATCATGGGTATAGAACCAGTAGGTAGATTGCAGCAGGACTAGCCCAGCAAACGAAGCCGCACTATAAATGACAAATGGTCACAGCGTTACCTATATAAAAGCTGGCAAGGAGCAGGGAAATTAAAGGCAGCTGCAGACTGTTCCCTGATATGGCTATCACCCTGACAATAACGGAGATAGTTAACCAGGGTATATGGGGAGAAGGATCCAAATAACCTCCGCAGCCAGAGGCAGAAATGAGGGTTAGGCAGCGCCACCTCACAAACTATATTCCCTAATATATGCGCTCCTTTAAAATGCAATATGGAGCCGCCAGCCAGCCCCTGCCACGGGACCTCAGCGGCGCGGGTACCTGAAGCCCCAGCGGGTGAGAACAGATTCGTTGGTGGAAGTGGTGAGTATTCCGCCGGCTCCAACGTCCACCCCAGTCAGATGCAGAGCGGTCCCAGGCGCGCCATCACAGCAGCAGCGCCGGAGCTCACCCTCGGACGTCTCGGATGGTAGGGCACCTCTCTCCCCAGGGTAGTCAGGCGGGAGACTGACACGGGAGCGGTAACGGGGAGGGGGGAAAGCCGCTGCAACTTGCTGGCATGGAGCGCTCCACTTCCAGTCCGGGCAGCGATGAGATTGAGACCCCGGTGTCACTCAGGCAGACAGGCCACAACCCGCACAGGTGCAGGAGGCCCCTGCCGGCTCCGCAACTCAATCTACCCGATGCAGGGGGGCCCCAATGGGTAAAGGAGAGTCCCTTCGTCCGACGAGCAAGGCCAGTGAGGTATGAAAATCAAGCTCAGGCAGGAGCTCCAGCTCAACACAACTGCCTGGGTTTCGTTACCAAGCCACGCCCCCTCCAAACTTTTTGGAATCACATCGCCCTAGAATATCAGAATTTTTTTCACGGCACCCCTAGGCCAAAAAGTTCTTATTGAGAAATGTAGAAATAAATATTACATTAAGTAGATGGCGTTTATATGTCATCCTTAGGGTCAGTTGTGTGGTGAGGACAGGATTTGCTTCTGTCTGGTCACATATTATATGACTGGCACCAGCACTGGTTTTACCTATTATATTGACCATGAATAATTTGAATTAGTCCTGGACCCCCAACCCAGGGCACCCCTGCAAGTGTCCCGAGGCACCCCAGGGAGCCACCAACCAGAGCACCCCTGCAAGTGTCCCGAGGCACCCCAGGGAGCCACCAACCAGAGCACCCCTGCAAGTGTCCCGAGGCACCCCAGGGAGCCACCAACCAGAGCACCCCTGCAAGTGTCCCGAGGCACCCCAGGGAGCCACGGCACACAGTTTGGGAACATCTGCCCTAGCCCAATTTTTACAAGAGGGTCTTATTACCTCATCATACTGATGGCATGTATCTGCGGCTGACTAGATTATTGATATAAAACCCCCCGATCCAGTATCATTCAAACTTCTCAGGCATACTCTAATATATCTAATGAAGGTTTGATCTATTACTTACCCACACAGCATGGTGCCATCAACACAAGTCACCCCACAAGCCATTATTGCAACAATTCTTCCCTTTCCATAACAGTATCACAAGGACAAGTAGACACATTCTTTATTACTCTTTACAAAATAGTGCAGACTGCGGTATACATCTCAATAACGCCGCAATACTGCCGATATATGTGATGCAATTATATATCAATATAAGAGTGAATTATAATATCAATATATATATATATATATCAATACATTGATATAAACTCTTTGCAACATTTCAATTTAAAGTGATCCCAGATTCTGGTACCAGCGTAAGCGCCTTATACTTCCACACTGACACATTTGTGTGCACATGCAATATATTTTGAAGTATTCTCCTGATCAATTTAGATTTAGTACATACAGGAGTGACGCGCATTATTTTGAGACACGGCACCTAGCGGTACACTTGACCACGATTCATTTAAGATAATATAGATGACAGCATTCATACAGGTGTAACATACCATACATCACTCTTTTCTTCTGTGTGGGAGAGGACATAATTGAAGTATTTTATTGGATTAATTGTGCCCACAATGTAGAGTCAGTATGTATCATGGTAACAGCGCAGCGTGATACTGCATACATATTAATATTCTAAAATTCAGTCAAAGCTCAACATCTGACAAACTTTGTGTATACTATATTTCCCTGTACTTGATAAGTATATTGAGGTATACAATAAGGATAACCCACTAAGAGGATCTTATTGGCTCGAATATCATTATATTAAATACATCATTGCAGGAATTACTGTGGTGACTCCACTTTTTGGTTGTAATAGGGTCGCACCCCCAGAGAGAAGAGAAGTCTAATTAGAGACATGAATTTTGGGGTCCTCACAGGTTCACCTATATACAAGATCAACATTATAAACCCTAGAAGTGTGCAGATGCATTTCTTTTGTCTTTTTTGACCAAAATAATGTTATCCCAATTTTCCTTCTGACACTGGTTACCTGCAATTGTACCTTATTTCCCCTTCTGTTTTGTGTGTGTGTATATGTGTGTGTATGTATATATATATATATATATATATATAATGTATTTATTTATTAACAGTTTCTTATATAGCGCAGCAAATTCCGTTGCGCTTTACAATTTGAAATAACAGTAACAAACTGGGTGATAACAGTCATAGAGGTAGGAAGGCCCTGCTCGCAAGCTTACAATCTATAGGGAAATAGCACCTTTCCTTGTGTACATATGCCTATCTATTGCATATAATGTGAAGACATGCGAGAATATGTGTGGACTGTACAGAGTGGATGTAATTTGATAATAAGGTTTATGAAAGTTATGTGGGCGGTTCTGGAATTTGATACGCTTGCCTAAAGAGGTGAGTTTTCAGGGAACGCTTGAAGGTTTGGAGACTAGAGGAGAGTCTTATTGTGCGTGGGAGGGCATTCCACAGAGTGGGTGCAGCCCGATGAAAGCCCTGCAGTCGTATATATATACAATTTATTATTATTACTTTTTTCACACTCCCCCCCCCCCCCCCCACTGTGTGCTTTTCCAGTATTGTGTACCCCCACTGATTGCCCACACTGCCATAGTGCCCTACATGCAGGGTACATCATACTACTACATAAGCGTCAGTCTTCCCATATATGACCTTGGCCCTTGTATGGCTCACCTCCCACAGTGTAACCTTCAAAGTGCGCCCAACATGGCTGCCCCATATGGTACACTTGTGGATGGGATGAAAAATACATGGACCTGGTGGTTTTGTTTGAACCCTACTCTAAACTGTAGGACTCTGAAATCACCCCCATTTTGTGTCATCTCTTCTAGGGGTAGACTATTCCACCCTGGGTAATCCTACGCTGAGCGCCCAAGATGTCTGCCGCACCTGGTACCTTGTGAGGGTGGAATACACAACCCCTGGAAGTTATTACCCAAAATGCCTGCACCAATCCTGCACTATGCTTCTGTGTGCTCCAGGTTTTCTTTTATGTCTGTGTGTCTTATCTATTGCTGTATTACTTAAATCTTCTGTATTTTGTGCTTTGTTTTTGATGTCTGTAAAGCGCCTTGAGTCCTGTTGGAGAAAGAGCGCTATATAAATAAAATTATTATTATTATTAATCTTTCTCGCCAGACGTTCATCGGGGCTATTCAGAGTTGGTCACAGATTTTGCTCTCCCATATACTCACATGCTTGAGGCTGCCCAGCATATGTGTTACAGCCCCGCGATGTGATCGCATCAAACAGAGGTTTTCCCTGTCTATGCAGGAAACACAGGCCATGTCATCTACCGGCCCCGAAAACGGGCAAGACATGCCTACGTTTCCTGATCTCACATCTCATGCCATGTCGTCACCCCAAGACTCCCAGGATGCGATCGCATGGTGAAGGTTCGCACATGCGCACTATGGCTGGTGCATGTGCGCAGACCCTATGGTAATATTCAATATAAAATACTTATACTCACATACAAGGCCACTAACCCATACATGCCAACATTCTGGCTGCTTCCTCCGGCAGGGAGCAGGCAGGTCGGCTCACCAGGAGGCGTGGCTGTGCAACAAAGGCGCGGGCTGTGGACGAGGGAGACAAAAATGCGTCATTGCATCCTACGTTACCAGCATTGCAAAGCGGGGGCGGGGCTACAATGACGCAATTCACGTCATCACCCCGCCCAATGTTCCTGTCTGTGCTGAAAAGTTCAGGCAGCTGTGGAGGAAAGAGCGGGATTGCGGGGGGTGCCACAAGATTGGCTATTCCGGGACAGTAGCTAAGTCTGCATTAACCAGCATACATCTCTTCTCTTATCTCATAATACCTCCTAACCCAACCTCTCCGCTCTGCACAAGATCTGCGTCTCTCATCCACACTCATTACTCACTCCTACTCACGACTGCAGGACTTTCTCCAGGCTGCACCCACTCTGTGGAATGCCCTCCCACGTACAAGAAGACTCTTCCTTACTCTCCAAACCTTTAAGCGTTCCCTGAAAACTCACCTCTTCAGGCAGCCTATCACATTCCGTGTTTCCATTGGAAGCTGGGAAGACTGCATTGAGATGACGGAGCCACTGCTGACCTAATAATGCCGGGCCACCATTATGTAGCACTTATAAAGCAAGTATGTGCAGTTGGTCTTGTTATTTACCATTCACCTTTACCTTCCCCACTGGCAGAATGACCCCACCCATATATGTGCAGAGTTCCACCGTTTTCCTCAATGGGATCTGTGAGAACATAATCAGTTGTAGTAATTAGTGACAATCCTGAAGCGATGTCTAACTCCATTCTAAGTTGTGTTCCCTTCACTGCAGGGGAAATCATTGTAATGCTATTCCGTTACACACGAGACAGATCTAGAACTGCACAGGCGCCATAGTGGAGTCCACCAGACGTTTTACATCTGTTCCAGGTCAGTCCCTTTATCTGGAGCTGCACCAGAGCTTTCTCAGAACGAAACACTCATTCTAAGCGGCCATACTTGTGCAATTGTATCAAACCTTAGAAAGAGTGGAGAAGTGAACAAAAAAACCTTGGCACCTGGAAGCTTCTCTAACTGCCAAACCCAACTACTGGGAACTTCTCTAGCCCCCCCCCCCCCCCACACACACACACACGTAGGTTCTGAGGCTTCTTTACCAATAGAACTTAGCTACTGAAAGCTTCTCTACCCATTACACCTAGTACCTGGAAGCTTCTCTACCTGCCACAGCTAGCATCCAACTTCTTTACCCACCATTCTCAGCTTCTGGAAGCTTCTCTACTCACCACGTCTAGCTTCTTGATGTTTCTTTACCCATAAAACCTAGCTCCTGGGAGTTTCTCTACCCACCACACATAGCTTCTGGAAGCTTCTCTACTCACCAAACCTAACTCCTGGAGGTTTCACTACCCACCACATGCAGCTTCTGGGAGCTTCTTTATCAACATAATGTAGCTACTGAAAGCTTCTCAACCCATCACACCTAGCTTCTGGAAGCTTCTATACCCACCACACCTAATTTTGGCAAGCTTCTCTACCCACCAAAGCTAGCTTCTTGAAGCGATGCAATATGATTTGTCTAATCCATGATAGTATATTTGTATGTATGACACTACACTACCAGGAGGAGGGACACACAAAGCTAGGGAGTCCCAGGGGGAGAGCCATATGAAGCTGGGGAGTGCCGGGAGGAAGGCCACAAGAAGCTAGGCAGTCCTGGGAGTAGAGCCATATGAAGTTAGGGAGTCCCGGGAGGAGGGCCATATGAAGCTAGGGAGTTCCGGAAGGAGAGCCATATGAAGCTAGGAAGTGTCGGGAGGAGGGCCACAAGAAGCTAGGGAGTCCTGGGAGGAGAGCCATATGAAGCTAGGGAGTCCCGGGAGGAGGGCCACAAGAAGCTAGGGAGTCCTGGGAGGAGAGCCATATGAAGCTAGGGAGGCCTGGGAGGACAGCCATATGAAGCTAGGGAGTCCCGGGAGGAGGGCCATATGAAGCTAGGGAGTTCTGGGAGGAGGGTCACAAGAAGCTGGGGAGTCCCGAGAGGAGGGCCATATGAAGCTAGGGAGTCCCAGGAGGAAAGCCATATGAAGCTGGGAAGTCCCGGGAGGAGGGCCATATGAAGCTAGGGAGTGCCGGGAGGAGGGCCACAAGAAGCTAGGGAGTCCCGGAAGGAGGGCCATATGAAGCTAGGGAGTTCTGGGAGGAGGGTCACAAGAAGCTGGGGAGTCCCGGAAGGAGGGCCATATGAAGCTAGGGAGTCCCAGGAGGAGAGCCACATGAAGCTGGGGAGTCCCGGGAGGAGGGCCATATGAAGCTAGGGAGTCCCAGGAGGAGAGCCATATGAAGCTAGGGAGTCCCGGGAGTAGAGCCATATGAAGCTAGGGAGTCTCGGGAGGAGGGCCATATGAAGCTAGGGAGTCCCGGTAGTAGGGCCATATGAAGCTAGGGAGTCACGTGAGGAGGGCCATATCAAGCTAGGGAGTCCCGGGAGGAGGGCCATATAAAGCTAGAGAGTCCCGGGAGGAGGGCCATATGAAGCTAGGGAGTCCCGGGAGGAAGGCCACAGGAAGCTAGGAAGTCCCGGGAGAGGAGGCCACAGGAAGCTAGGGAGTGCCGGGAGGAGGGCCATATGAAGCTAGGGAGTGCCGGGAGGAGGGCCATATGAAGCTAGGGAGTGCTGGGAGGAGAGCCATATGAAGCTAGGGAGTCCCGGGAGGAGGGCCATATAAAGCTAGAGAGTCCCGGGAGAAGGGCCATATGAAGCTAGGAAGTCCTGGGAGAGGAGGCCACAGGAAGCTGGGAAGTCCCGGGAGAGGAGGCCACAGGAAGCTAGGAAGTGCCGGGAGGAGGGCCATATGAAGCTAGGGAGTGCCGGGAGGAGGGCCACAGGAAGCTAGGAAGTCCCGGGAGAGGAGGCCACAGGAAGCTAGGAAGTCCCGGGAGAGGAGGCCACAGGAAGCTAGGAAGTCTTGGGAGAGGAGGCCACAGGAAGCTAGGGAGTGCCGGGAGGAGGGCCATATGAAGCTAGGGAGTGCCGGGAGGAGGGCCATATGAAGCTAGGGAGTGCAGGGAGGAGGGCCATATGAAGCTAGGGAGTCCCGGGAGGAAGGCCACAGGAAGCTGGGAAGTCCCGGGAGAGGAGGCCACAGGAAGCTAGGAAGTCCCGGGAGAGGAGGCCACAGGAAGCTGGGAAGTCCCTGGAGAGGAGGCAAGCATGATCTGTATCTATGATATCTATCTCAGACATGACTATCTCATCTATTGCTCTTGTATAGATCATATATATAATACAGCACCGACCACCACCCAGGCAAACCAACCCTCTGCAGCCAAACTGTTGTGCAGCTACCCCATCGGGAAAACAACAACCCCTCCCCCCATGACCATATTAATGATGTAACCCCATCAACACAACCAGGTGGGTACACCCAGGCAAGCAATTTCCCCGGCCCTGTGGCCACATCACTATCCCCTTTGAAGACGCAATCCCCCGTCACAGGGTATCAGGTCTTTAGGTTGCCCACACTTAGATCAACAGTCATGAGGTTGACCACTACTGGTTGACATGTTTAACGTTGACATGGTCTTTAGGTCGACATGGTCAGTAGGTCGACATGGCAAAAGTCAACACAAGAAAAGGTTGACATAATTTTTCCACAATTTTTTTTATTTTTTGAACTTTTTCATACTTTACGTTTCACGTGGACTACGATTGGGAATAACCTGTGCTGAGCGCAGCGGTAGTGAAACGAGGCACCTTGCCAAAAGCATGGTGAGCAAATCGAGCCATGCGAGGGGATACGGTGCACTAATTGGGGTCCCGGTCACTTTACCAAGAAAATGATACCCAAAATAAATAAAAAAAACTCATGTTAACTTTTTTCCATGTCAACCTGATGACCGTGTCGTCCTATTTGAGTGGTCGACCTAATGACTGTTGACCTAGTAAGGGTTGACCCAATGAACCCCGTCACGCATAGACCCTCTCATGGGAGAGCTCTTTGCAGCCAGGAATTTGGAGACAGTGGAGGCTGGGACGGACACTACACACATGCACTCCTATGAATGCAATGGCCGCCACAGTAGCCACGCCCACCAATCTCTGCTTCCTCCCTCTCTGCATAATCTGGTAGCCAGGCAGCAAAATCTAGGGGCCACGGCGACCTGTCTCCTGGGATTTGTGGAGCCCTGTAATACAGTGACTGCGCTGCGGCACATGTTCCGCTGCAGCCGGCATTCCCAGTATCCGTGCAGGCGGTAGTGATATCCAGGCTTCAGCACAGATGGGTAAATCCAAACAACTGGTGCTAATTAAGTCACATGTGCTCAAGCATGGCTATCACTAAAACCTGGCCTGCTATGTGCCCTGAGGACGGGAACGCCTGCTCTACAGGATTAGAAGCTGCTACCTCACGATGACAGGGTGACTTTATATCACTTTATAGAGGGTGGGACTAATAATTCGGCGCCATTTTTCTGTAGACTGACGCTGTGTTGCTGTCAGTGGTGACTGATCACCGGTAAGATGGCCGCCACCATTACCCGGGGACACTAGTTTTCTATAGCACGTTCCCCCGTGCCGTTACGTCAGCCGCCGTGCTGGGGGCGGGGAGAGGATATAAGGGAGTGCGCAGGCGCCCTGGCTTCCTCTTTGGCGTCGGCGAGGTGAGTGAGATGGCGGCGGCGCGGCTGAGGCCTGTGTCCGGCCGGTGTCCCAGGCAGCTCCTCACCGCTCTCTTCTCTCTCTCCGCAGGTACAAGCCGCCATCATGGGCCGCAGACCCGCCCGCTGGTGAGTGACGCCCGGAGCCGCCGCCATGTGACTGGGGGGGGGGGAGGCCGCGGCGTGCACTACATGTCCCAGCGGCACCGGGGGTGTCGGGGCATTGTGGCACTTGTAGTACTTGTGCTAGCGGCGGTCCGCGATGTGCTCTGACCCGGGGGGACGGATGGGAGCCTGTGGCAACGTGGCGCCTCCACCCGGGAGCATGGTGTGTGTTGTGGGGAGTAGCGCAGCCTCAGCTATCCGCCATTACTGGGTCCCTGAGGGAGCATGGTGTGTGTTGTGGAGAGTAGCGCAGCCATCCGCCATTACTGGGTCCCTGCGAGAGCATGGTGTGTGTTGTGGGGAGTAGCGCAGCCTCAGCCATCCGCCATTACTGGGTCCCTGAGGGAGCATGGTGTGTGTTGTGGGGAGTAGCGCAGCCTCAGCCATCCGCCATTACTGGGTCCCTGAGGGAGCATGGTGTGTGTTGTGGGGAGTAGCGCAGCCTCAGCCATCCGCCATTACTGGGTCCCTGAGGGAGCATGGTGTGTTGTGGGGAGTAGCGCAGCCTCAGCCATCCGCCATTACTGGGTCCCTGAGGGAGCATGGTGTGTGTTGTGGGGAGTAGCGCAGCCTCAGCCATCCGCCATTACTGGGTCCCTGAGGGAGCATGGTGTGTGTTGTGGGGAGTAGCGCAGCCTCAGCCATCCGCCATTACTGGGTCCCTGAGGGAGCATGGTGTGTGTTGTGGGGAGTAGCGCAGCCTCAGCCATCCGCCATTACTGGGTCCCTGAGGGAGCATGGTGTGTGTTGTGGGGAGTAGCGCAGCCTCAGCCATCCGCCATTACTGGGTCCCTGAGGGAGCATGGTGTGTGTTGTGGGGAGTAGCGCAGCCTCAGCTATCCGCCATTACTGGGTCCCTGAGGGAGCATGGTGTGTGTTGTGGGGAGTAGCGCAGCCATCCGCCATTACTGGGTCCCTGAGGGAGCATGGTGTGTTGTGGAGAGTAGCGCAGCCATCCGCCATTACTGGGTCACTGAGGGAGCATGGTGTGTATTGTGGAGAGTAGCGCAGCCATCCGCCATTACTGGGTCCCTGAGGGAGCATGGTGTCTGTTGTGGGGAGTAGCGCAGCCAGCCGCCATTACTCGGTCCCTGAAGGAGCATGGTGTGTTGTGGGGAGTAGCGCAACCTCAGCTATCCGCCATTACTGGGTCCCTGCGAGAGCATGGGGTGTGTTGTGGGGTGTAGCGCAGCCATCTGCCATTACTGGGTCACTGAGGGAGCATGGTGTGTGTTGTGGGGTGTAGCGCAGCCATCCGCCATTACTGGGTCCCTGAGGGAGCATGGTGTGTGTTGTGGGGAGTAGCGCAGCCATCCGCCATTACTGGGTCACTGAGGGAGCATGGTGTGTGTTGTGGAGAGTAGCACAGCCATCCGCCATTACGGAGTCCCTGAGGGAGCATGGTGTGTTGTGGGGAGTAGCGCAGCCATCCGCCATTACTGGGTCCCTGAGGGAGCATGGTGTGTTGTGGGGAGTAGCGCAACCTCAGCTATCCGCCATTACTGGGTCCCTGCGAGAGCATGGTGTGTGTTGTGGGGTGTAGCGCAGCCATCTGCCATTACTGGACCCATACACTGATCTATGGAGATAGAATGTAGGGATGGGGCCCTGGAGGAGCATGGTGTGTGTTGTGGGGAGTAGTGCAGCCTCAGAAATTTATTACTGGGCCCCATACAGTGATCCGTAGGGATGGGGTACCTGAGAGAACATGGGGTGTGTTGTGGGGAGTAGCGCAGCCTCAGCCATTACTGTGCACTGATATGTAGTGATAGTATGGGGGGATGGGGCCCCCTGGTTGGTCAGTGAGGTACTGGGAACTTTGGGGGTGTAGTCCAGCCATCTGCCATTACTGGGCCCCATACACTGATATGTAGTGATAGTATGGAGGGATGGGGCCCCCGGTTGGTCAGTGTGTGTAGACCAGCCATCTGCAATTACTGAGCACCATGTGGGCACTCTGGGTTGTCTGTCATGTCAGTGTGATGTTCGGTGTCGCACATACAGGGTATAGTTACCTGGTGGTTTGGACAGAGTTGTAGTGTACGGCCAACGCTAGCTGGGATAATGGCAACATAAAGATATATATAATACGCAATAGAGGAGAATCTGCAACGAGCTGATGCGGAACGCCATTAATCTCCTGTAACTGTCACCCCAGGGTTTTGTGGCACGTCTGGGTGGTCAGTGTGGCAGGAGGGTCTCCTGTAACTATCACCCCAGGGTGTTGTGGCACGTCTGGGTGGTCGGGGTGTTGTGTCATGTCTGGGCGGTAGGAGGGTCTGCTGTAACTATCCCCCTGGGGTGTTGTGGCATGTCTGGGTGTCAGTGTGGCAGGAGGGTCTCCTGTAACTATCACCCTGGGGTGTTGTGGTACGTCTGGGTGTCAGTGTGGCAGGAGGGTCTCCTGTAACTATCACCCTGGGGTGTTGTGGTACGTCTGGGTGTCAGTGTGGTAGGAGGGTCTCCTGTAACTATCACCCCGGGGTGTTGTGGCATGTCTGGGTGTCAGTGTGGCAGGAGGGTCTCCTGTAACTATCACCCCGGGGTGTTGTGGCATGTCTGGGTGTCAGTGTGGCAGGAGGGTCTCCTGTAACTATCACCCCGGGGTGTTGTGGCATGTCTGGGTGTCAGTGTGGCAGGAGGGTCTCCTGTAACTATCACCCCGGGGTGTTGTGGCATGTCTGGGTGGTCAGTGTGGCAGGAGGGTCTCCTGTAACTATCACCCTGGGGTGTTGTGGCACGTCTGGGTGTCAGTGTGGTAGGAGGGTCTCCTGTAACTATCACCCCGGGGTGTTGTGGCATGTCTGGGTGGTCAGTGTGGCAGGAGGGTCTCCTGTAACTATCACCCCAGGGTGTTGTGGCACGTCTGGGTGGTCGGGGTGTTGTGTCATGTCTGGGTGGTAGGAGGGTCTGCTGTAACTATCCCCCTGGGGTGTTGTGGCATGTCTGGGTGGTCAGTGTGGTAGGAGGGTCTGCTGTAACTATCCCCCTGGGGTGTTGTGGCATGTCTGGGTGGTCGGGGTGTTGTCATGTCTGGGTGGTAGGAGGGTCTCCTGTAACTATCCCCCCGGGGGTTGTGGCATGTCTGGGTGGTCAGTGTGGCAGGAGGGTCTCCTGTAACTATCACCCTGGGGTGTTGTGGCATGTCTGGGTGTCGGTGTGGTAGGAGGGTCTCCTGTAACTATCACCCCGGGGTGTTGTGGCATGTCTGGGTGTCAGTGTGGCAGGAGGGTCTCCTGTAACTATCACCCTGGGGTGTTGTGGTACGTCTGGGTGTCAGTGTGGTAGGAGGGTCTCCTGTAACTATCACCCTGGGGTGTTGTGGCATGTCTGGGTGTCAGTGTGGCAGGAGGGTCTCCTGTAACTATCACCCCGGGGTGTTGTGGCATGTCTGGGTGTCAGTGTGGTAGGAGGGTCTCCTGTAACTATCCCCCCGGGGTGTTGTGGCATGTCAGTGTGGCAGGAGGGTCTCCTGTAACTATCACCCTGGGGTGTTGTGGTACGTCTGGGTGTCAGTGTGGCAGGAGGGTCTCCTGTAACTATCACCCTGGGGTGTTGTGGTACGTCTGGGTGTCAGTGTGGCAGGAGGGTCTCCTGTAACTATCACCCCGGGGTGTTGTGGCATGTCTGGGTGTCAGTGTGGCAGGAGGGTCTCCTGTAACTATCACCCCGGGGTGTTGTGGCATGTCTGGGTGTCAGTGTGGCAGGAGGGTCTCCTGTAACTATCACCCCGGGGTGTTGTGGCATGTCTGGGTGGTCAGTGTGGCAGGAGGGTCTCCTGTAACTATCACCCTGGGGTGTTGTGGCACGTCTGGGTGTCAGTGTGGTAGGAGGGTCTCCTGTAACTATCACCCCGGGGTGTTGTGGCATGTCTGGGTGGTCAGTGTGGCAGGAGGGTCTCCTGTAACTATCACCCCAGGGTGTTGTGGCACGTCTGGGTGGTCGGGGTGTTGTGTCATGTCTGGGTGGTAGGAGGGTCTGCTGTAACTATCCCCCTGGGGTGTTGTGGCATGTCTGGGTGGTCAGTGTGGTAGGAGGGTCTGCTGTAACTATCCCCCTGGGGTGTTGTGGCATGTCTGGGTGTCGGTGTGGTAGGAGGGTCTCCTGTAACTATCCCCCCGGGGTGTTGTGGCATGTCTGGGTGTCAGTGTGGCAGGAGGGTCTCCTGTAACTATCACCCTGGGGTGTTGTGGTACGTCTGGGTGTCAGTGTGGCAGGAGGGTCTCCTGTAACTATCACCCTGGGGTGTTGTGGTACGTCTGGGTGTCAGTGTGGTAGGAGGGTCTCCTGTAACTATCACCCCGGGGTGTTGTGGCTTGTCTGGGTGTCAGTGTGGCAGGAGGGTCTCCTGTAACTATCACCCCGGGGTGTTGTGGCATGTCTGGGTGTCAGTGTGGCAGGAGGGTCTCCTGTAACTATCACCCCGGGGTGTTGTGGCATGTCTGGGTGTCAGTGTGGCAGGAGGGTCTCCTGTAACTATCACCCCGGGGTGTTGTGGCATGTCTGGGTGTCAGTGTGGTAGGAGGGTCTCCTGTAACTATCACCCCGGGGTGTTGTGGCATGTCTGGGTGTCAGTGTGGCAGGAGGGTCTCCTGTAACTATCACCCCGGGGTGTTGTGGCATGTCTGGGTGTCAGTGTGGCAGGAGGGTCTCCTGTAACTATCACCCCGGGGGGTTGTGGCATGTCTGGGTGGTCAGTGTGGCAGGAGGGTCTCCTGTAACTATCACCCTGGGGTGTTGTGGCACGTCTGGGTGTCAGTGTGGTAGGAGGGTCTCCTGTAACTATCACCCCAGGGTGTTGTGTCATGTCTGGGTGGTCAGTGTGGTAGGAGGGTCTGCTGTAACTATCACCCCAGGGTGTTGTGTCATGTCTGGGTGGTCAGTGTGGTAGGAGGGTCTGCTGTAACTATCCCCCTGGGGTGTTGTGGCATGTCTGGGTGGTTGGGGTGTTGTGGCACGTCTGGGTGGTAGGAGGGTCTCCTGTAACTATCCCCCCTGGGGTTGTGGCACGTCGGGGTGTTGTGGCATGTCTGGGTGGTCAGTGTGGTAGGAGGGTCTCCTGTAACTATCCCCCCGGGGGTTGTGGCACGTCGGGGTGTTGTGGCATGTCTGGGTGGTCAGTGTGGCAGGAGGGTCTCCTGTAACTATCACCCTGGGGGTTGTGGCATGTCTGGGTGGTCAGTGTGGTAGGAGGGTCTCCTGTAACTATCACCCTGGGGTGTTGTGGCATGTCTGGGTGTCAGTGTTGTAGGAGGGTCTCCTGTAACTATCCCCCCGGGGGGTTGTGGCACGTCTGGGTGTCAGTGTGGTAGGAGGGTCTCCTGTAACTATCACCCTGGGGTGTTGTGGCATGTCTGGGTGGTCGGGGTGTTGTGTCATGTCAGTGTGGTAGGAGGGTCTGCTGTAACTATCCCCCTGGGGTGTTGTGGCATGTCTGGGTGGTTGGGGTGTTGTGGCACGTCTGGGTGGTAGGAGGGTCTCCTGTAACTATCCCCCCGGGGGTTGTGGCATGTCTGGGTGTCGGTGTGGTAGGAGGGTCTCCTGTAACTATCACCCTGGGGTGTTGTGGCATGTCTGGGTGTCGGTGTGGTAGGAGGGTCTCCTGTAACTATCCCCCCGGGGGTTGTGGCACGTCGGGGTGTTGTGGCATGTCTGGGTGGTCAGTGTGGCAGGAGGGTCTCCTGTAACTATCACCCTGGGGGTTGTGGCATGTCTGGGTGGTCAGTGTGGTAGGAGGGTCTCCTGTAACTATCACCCTGGGGTGTTGTGGCATGTCTGGGTGGTCAGTGTGGTAGGAGGGTCTCCTGTAACTATCCCCCCGGGGGTTGTGGCACGTCAGGGTGTTGTGTCATGTCTGGGTGGTCAGTGTGGTAGGAGGGTCTGCTGTAACTATCCCCCTGGGGTGTTGTGGCATGTCTGGGTGGTTGGGGTGTTGTGGCACGTCTGGGTGGTAGGAGGGTCTCCTGTAACTATCCCCCCGGGGGTTGTGGCACGTCGGGGTGTTGTGGCATGTCTGGGTGGTCAGTGTGGTAGGAGGGTCTCCTGTAACTATCCCCCCGGGGGTTGTGGCACGTCGGGGTGTTGTGGCATGTCTGGGTGGTCAGTGTGGCAGGAGGGTCTCCTGTAACTATCACCCTGGGGGTTGTGGCATGTCTGGGTGGTCAGTGTGGTAGGAGGGTCTCCTGTAACTATCACCCTGGGGTGTTGTGGCATGTCTGGGTGGTCAGTGTGGTAGGAGGGTCTCCTGTTACTATCCCCCCGGGGGTTGTGGCACGCCGGGGTGTTGTGGCATGTCTGGGTGTCAGTGTGGCAGGAGGGTCTCCTGTAACTATCACCCCGGGGTGTTGTGGCATGTCTGGGTGTCAGTGTGGCAGGAGGGTCTCCTGTAACTATCACCCCGGGGTGTTGTGGCATGTCTGGGTGTCAGTGTGGCAGGAGGGTCTCCTGTAACTATCACCCCGGGGGGTTGTGGCATGTCTGGGTGTCAGTGTGGCAGGAGGGTCTCCTGTAACTATCACCCCGGGGTGTTGTGGCATGTCTGGGTGTCAGTGTGGCAGGAGGGTCTCCTGTAACTATCACCCCGGGGGGTTGTGGCATGTCTGGGTGGTCAGTGTGGCAGGAGGGTCTCCTGTAACTATCACCCTGGGGTGTTGTGTCATGTCTGGGTGGTCAGTGTGGTAGGAGGGTCTGCTGTAACGATCACCCCAGGGTGTTGTGTCATGTCTGGGTGGTCAGTGTGGTAGGAGGGTCTGCTGTAACTATCCCCCTGGGGTGTTGTGGCATGTCTGGGTGGTTGGGGTGTTGTGGCACGTCTGGGTGGTAGGAGGGTCTCCTGTAACTATCCCCCCTGGGGTTGTGGCACGTCGGGGTGTTGTGTCATGTCTGGGTGTTGTCATGTCTGGGTGGTCAGTGTGGTAGGAGGGTCTCCTGTAACTATCCCCCCGGGGGTTGTGGCACGTCGGGGTGTTGTGGCATGTCTGGGTGGTCAGTGTGGCAGGAGGGTCTCCTGTAACTATCCCCCCTGGGGTTGTGGCACGTCGGGGTGTTGTGGCATGTCTGGGTGGTCAGTGTGGCAGGAGGGTCTCCTGTAACTATCACCCTGGGGTGTTGTGGCATGTCTGGGTGGTCAGTGTGGCAGGAGGGTCTCCTGTAACTATCCCCCCTGGGGTTGTGGCACGTCGGGGTGTTGTCATGTCAGTGTGGTAGGAGGGTCTGCTGTAACTATCCCCCTGGGGTTGTGGCACGTCGGGGTGTTGTGTCATGTCTGGGTGGTCAGTGTGGCAGGAGGGTCTCCTGTAACTATCACCCTGGGGTGTTGTGGCATGTCTGGGTGGTTGGGGTGTTGTGGCACGTCTGGGTGGTAGGAGGGTCTCCTGTAACTATCCCCCCGGGGGTTGTGGCACGTCGGGGTGTTGTGGCATGTCTGGGTGGTCAGTGTGGCAGGAGGGTCTCCTGTAACTATCACCCCGGGGTGTTGTGGCACGTCTGGGTGTCAGTGTGGTAGGAGGGTCTCCTGCAGTCAGCTGAGTTGTGAGGTCTTCCTGTTGGGTCTGTCTTGTAAACATTTCATCTTCTTTAGTTACAGATACTGCAAGAACAAGCCCTACCCAAAGTCTCGCTTCTGTCGTGGTGTCCCAGGTAACGTCCTCCAGCCTGTGTTATAGTGAAGCTGTGTCTCAGCGGGGTGGTGTATTGGGTGTTAGGGGTAACGCCAGCTGGCAGTGTCTGCCCCGTAGCCTCCTGGACTTCCGGCCTCTGCTGCCAGTCTCCCAGTATAGCTATGAGGAATGTCCTGGTATAAAGGCTGCGTGTGATTGGTTTCATTCTGCCATTTGCACTGTAGGTGATGTACCAGTATACGTTTCATTTGCTGGCTGTCTGGAGATACTGACAACGGAATTCTGACATATGGCAATGCCGACGCAACAGGAATATTCCCACTTAACACCCATAGAATGGGAATACAACCAGTGACGAACCACTTTTTGCACTTGTCCTGCTGCCGTCATACTGGCAGCAGTGATGCCGCGCTCTATTGACGGACGGCAGCCGGTGATTCATACGGTACCCGATCCCCCTACTCCATAGTAGATGCAGCTACTCAGGGAAACGCATCAGCTGACAAAGCGTCTGCGTAGAATGTAACATGTAGTCTCCAGATGACCTCTGCACTGTGACCCCGGAGAGGGGTAATGAGGGTGTGTACATACTGAGAGCCTGGGTGATGAATGGTCACTGTCGCCTGTAGCATAACGCTCTGCTCTTGTTTCTAGATCCTAAAATCAGGATCTTCGACTTGGGACGTAAGAAGGCCAAGGTGGATGAGTTCCCACTATGCGGGCACATGGTGTCGGATGAGTACGAGCAGCTGTCGTCAGAAGGTAAGGGAAGAATCCGTCCATAACTGTGACCCTTACACCCGACCTGTCACTAGATCTCTGGGATAGATTTCCGGATGAGAGATTGGCCAGGTTCCGTGTTTACCATTGGACCTGGGCACCATATAATATGGAAGGCAGAAGGTTTATTTGCCGTGTGCCCCAGCATGCAGTATAGAACACCCTTTATGTAAAGATGAGATCCTGCGTTCCCTGACACCTACAGCGCTCTGGAACTAGACAAGTCAGTGCAGAAATTACACCAAGGATTAGGCCTAACCGGGATTACGTGTAACACAAACCAGTATATGGTGCAAGAGGACAGTCAGAAATACATTATTCTATACATATCCAGGCAGTGGTGTGGTTATCAGTATTGGGGTGTTATCCCTGCTGGGTATTCATGTAACTAGCCCCACGTATCAGGGCTTTTCGTGTCTTACCTCCAAAGCTTGTGACGCTGTTACTGGAGCCGAGCCTAGAACAGGGAGCGGAAGATCTGGCGTAGGGACTTACTGCTGCGTGTTCTGGAGAGTCATACATAGGGACAGACCGTAATCCGCATTGATAATGGGTCTACACACTGGCCGATTATACTGAAAGATATGAACAATCTCCTTCCTTAATGAACGAGATATCATTCAGATATGGCCGTGTGCGTGTCGGCTTGTTCATACCTGCAAGCCAATATGGACAATCATCCATAATAGCATGCAGGGCTATGGGGCCTGGTGGTGAAGGGGGGGGGGGGGGGGGGGGGGACACGACGACACCACCTCACTCCCCCCTGCCAGGTCGCCAGCCAGTTAGCCAGTGTACGGCCCTTATTGTATTTAGCAGTAGGTTTCTGTGATAACAATTCACAGAATGATGTGGACACTGCAGTATCTACATAATGTTATGGAGAAAGCTTGATAAATAGGCCCCTGATGCTGTGATGAGAGGTGTACAAGTGAAGGTATTGCAGTGGTGTTGGAGGAAACCCTGTGTGATAATAGATGGGCAGAGAGCTAGCAATTATAGATATTATGTCCATGTGGCACAGTCAGGTTTTTTAAAACCTTTTTAATATGTAAATATATGCATATAGGGTGTGGACCCCCCAGTGCCTGCAGTTCCCCCTCAGACCTGTACTGTGTATTTACTAGCCCGGGGACTGGTGTCCTCCCTGCTGCAGCTGATCACCACACGTAGGTAGTGTTCCCTGTATGTTAGTCCTGAGCCCCACGGCTGTTCATGTGTAATCGCCACTTGTACATGCAGGCTTGCGGAGCATGAAATGGTGCGGTGGTCCGTGGCTCCGCACTAGTTACTGAGCAGCGTGGATGTTATTGCAGAACGTGTGTATAGAATTATGTATTTGCAGCTACTTAAGCCGACCAGCTTTTGCCGTTATCAGAAGGTGGTGTGCAATGGCTGCATACAGCAATATCCCAGGTTGTGTATGTGCTTTGTGTCGCTGTACAAAGTGCTGTAAGGGACCTCGGAGACACTTGTCACTGACTTATTGTTCCCTAGACCAGTGCAGACCAAACTTGGTTAAATCACAGGGCCCTAGAGTGTCAGCAGTTATTTCACGGCACCCCTAGTCCAAAAGCTGCTGATTACATATAAAATCTGTCACTCTCTTGTTCACTTATGCAGTTGACATAGGTGTGCCCACATTAATAGGCAGAACCAGTGCTAGTGGCTGCCAATCACCTTGACCATAAATGTATTTTGTTTCTGGTCACCCAATCCATGGTGCCACAGGGTGATTAGGAGCAGACTGCCCTAGACTAATGTAACTTCTGTTTCCTCAGCTCTGGAGGCTGCTCGTATCTGTGCCAACAAGTACATGGTGAAGAGCTGTGGCAAGGATGGTTTCCATATCCGAGTGCGTCTCCACCCATTCCACGTCATCCGCATCAACAAAATGTTATCCTGCGCTGGGGCTGATAGGTAATATTATGTTATACTAAATGCTGGGGCTGATGGGTTATGTTATCCTGCGCTGGGGCTGATGGGTTATGTCAGGGGTTCTCAAACTCGGTCCTCGGGACCCCACACAGTGCATGTTTTGCAGGTAACCCAGCAAGTGCACAGTTGTATTAATTACTCACTGGCACATTTTAAGTCCACAGGTGGAGCTAATTATTTCACTTGTGATTCTGTGAGGAGACCTGCAAAACATGCACCGTGTGGGGTCCTGAGGACCGAGTTTGAGAACCTGTGCGTTGTTATCCTGCGCTGGGGCTGATAGGTTATGTTATACTAAATACTGGGGCTGATGGGGTTATGTTGTCCTGCGCTGGGGCTGATGGGTAATATGTTATCCTCTGCTGGGGCTGATGGGTAATATTATGTTATGCTGGGGCTGATGGGTAATGTTATAATACGCGCTGGGGCTGATAGGTAGGTGGTTATACTGCATGCTGGAGCTGATGGGTAGGTGGTTATTACTACGTGCACAAGGCCTCTGCAATTGGGTCACATGAAATATGTCCCCCTCATGGTCTCGGTGGCATCTAAGCCAAATCTAGCCTAAAGTTCTGGACACCTCGCTAAATGAAGTTACTACACGTATGTAGTTGAGTTCTGGCTGCTTTTCCATGAAGTGGTGATGCCACCTTTACCTTCCCCTCCTCTGTCCTCTATGTGCTAGGTCTGGGGTCTTCCCACAATTACAAATCTTGTGCTTGCAGTCAATTAAGCCGACCACCTTCTGCCGTAATCAGAGCGTGGTGTGCAATGTCTGCATACAGAGACTTCCCTGGCTGTGTATGTGCTCTGCCCTCCATGCAGAGTGCTCGAAGGGGCCTCGGAGACAATGGCACACAACCTGCTAGGAGTTCTCTAATGCACCTTCTCTTCACAGGCTCCAGACTGGCATGCGTGGTGCTTTTGGGAAACCTCAGGGCACAGTGGCTAGAGTAAACATTGGTCAGGTCATTATGTCCATCCGTACCAAGACTCAAAACAAGGAGCATGTGGTTGAGGCTCTCCGCAGAGCCAAGTTCAAGTTCCCAGGCCGTCAGAAGGTACAGTCCATTCCTCCAGTCTGTCTGTCATGCTTATTGCCAGGCGGCCCGTGCTAATTCCTGTCCTTCTCCTCAGATCCACATTTCCAAGAAGTGGGGCTTCACAAAGTTCAATACTGAAGACTTTGAGGGCATGGTAACTGAGAAGCGCCTGATTCCTGATGGCTGTGGGGTGAAGTACATCCCTAACCGGGGTCCCCTGGATAAGTGGAGGGCACTGCATGCCGCGTGAGAACCTCGCTTTTAACTGGCTCTTGTTCATTTGAGATCTTGTGTTAATAAAGCTCTGTGTACAATCCTGTCTCCGTGCCTGTTGTGTTCATGCGTATACATAGCGGTGTTCTGTAAGCTGTGGTCACATTACCACTTCTATAGCGCACATATTCTGTAGCGCTGTACAGAGAATGTGGCCACTCACAGCAGTCCCTGCCCCAGTGGAGCTTGCACTCTATTCCCTACCACATGTACACGCTTGCATTCATGCTAGGGTTAATTTTGTTGGGAGCCAATTAGCCTACCAGTATATATTTTTGGATTATGAGGGGAAACCCCTGCAAGCATGGGAAGAATATACAAACTCCACACGAGGACGTGGTGCGAATTAAACTCAGGACATCAGTGCTGTGAGGTATTAATGCAAACATTACACCATTCGTACTGCCCAGTGTACTAGCTCTGGTATAAAGTATTTCTCTGACGTCCTAGTGGATGCTGGGACTCCCGTCAGGACCATGGGGATATAGCGGCTCCGCAGGAGACAGGGCACAATAATAAAAGCTTTAGGATCAGGTGGTGTGCACTGGCTCCTCCCCCTATGACCCTCCTCCAAGCCTCAGTTAGATTTTTGTGCCCGGCCGAGAAGGGTGCAATCTAGGTGGCTCTCCTGAGCTGCTTAGAATAAGTTTAATTTAGGTTTTTTATTTTCAGTGAGTCCTGCTGGCAACAGGCTCACTGCATCGAGGGACTTAGGGGAGAGAAGTGAACTCACCTGCGTGCAGGATGGATTGGCTTCTTAGGCTACTGGACACCATTAGCTCCAGAGGGATCGAACACAGGCCCAGCCATGGAGTCCGGTCCCGGAGCCGCGCCGCCGGCCCCCTTGCAGATGCCGAAGAAAAGAAGGTCCAGAAATCGGCGGCAGAAGACTTTTCAGTCTTCATGAGGTAGCGCACAGCACTGCAGCTGTGCGCCATTGTTGTCAGCACACTTCACACCAGCGGTCACTGAGGGTGCAGGGCGCTGGGGGGGGCGCCCTGGGCAGCAATGAAAATACCTATACTGGCTAAAATACATCACATATATCCTCTGGGGCTATATGGATGTATTTAACCCCTGCCAGGATGTAAAAAAAACGGGAGAAGCCTGCCGAAAAGGGGGCGGGGCCTATTCTCCTCAGCACACAGCGCCATTTTCCCTCACAGAAATGCTGGTGGGAAGGCTCCCAGGCTCTCCCCTGCACTGCACTACAGAAACAGGGTTAAAACAGAGAGGGGGGGCACTTATTTGGCGATATAATTACATATGTGAAAATGCTATAAGGGAAAACGCTTGTATAAGGGGTTGTCCCTGTATAATTATAGCGTTTTTGGTGTGTGCTGGCAAACTCTCCCTCTGTCTCCCCAAAGGGCTAGTGGGGTCCTGTCCTCTATCAGAGCATTCCCTGTGTGTGTGCTGTGTGTCGGTACGTGTGTGTCGACATGTAGGAGGACGATGTTGGTGAGGAGGCGGAGCAATTGCCTGTATTGGTGATGTCACTCTCTAGGGAGTCGACACCGGAATGGATGGCTTATTTAGGAATTACGTGATAATGTCAACACGATGCAAGGTCGGTTGACGACATGAGACGGCCGGCAAACAAAATAGTACCTGTCCAGGCGTCTCACACCGTCAGGGGCTTGTAAAAACGCCCATTTACCTCAGTCGGTCGACACGGACACTGACTCCAGTGTCGACGGTGAAGAAACAAACGTATTTTCTCTAACGTCCTAGTGGATGCTGGGGACTCCGTCAGGACCATGGGGATAGCGGCTCCGCAGGAGACAGGGCACAAAAGTAAGCTTTTAGGATCACATGGTGTGTACTGGCTCCTCCCCCTATGACCCTCCTCCAAGCCTCAGTTAGGTTTTTGTGCCCGTCCGAGCAGGGTGCAATCTAGGTGGCTCTCCTAAAGAGCTGCTTAGAAAAAGTTTTTAGGTTTTTTATTTTCAGTGAGTCCTGCTGGCAACAGGCTCACTGCATCGAGGGACTTAGGGGAGAGATTTTCAACTCACCTGCGTGCAGGATGGATTGGAGTCTTAGGCTACTGGACATAGCTTCAGAGGGAGTCGGAACACAGGTCACCCTGGGGTTCGTCCCGGAGCTGCGCCGCCGATCCCCCTTACAGATGCTGAAGATCGGAGGTCCGGAAACAGGCGGCAGAAGACTCTTCAGTCTTCATGAAGGTAGCGCACAGCACGACAGCTGTGCGCCATTGTTGCTACACACTTCACACTGACCAGTCACGGAGGGTGCAGGGCGCTGCTGGGGGCGCCCTGGGCAGCAATATTTAATACCTTTGATGGCAAAGAATACATCACATATAGCCATTGAGGCTATATGTATGTATTTAACCCAGGCCAGATATCTTAAAACCCGGGAGAAAAGCCAGCCGAAAAGGGGGCGGAGCTTATTCTCCTCAGCGCCATTTTCCTGCTCAGCTCCGCTGTGAGGAAGGCTCCCAGGACTCTCCCCTGCACTGCACTACAGAAACAGGGTAACAAAGAGAAGGGGGGCATATTTTGGCAATATTTATATATTAAAAGCGCATATAACAGAAACAACACCTTTTAGGGTTGTTTATATACATTTTATAGCGCTTTTGGTGTGTGCTGGCAAACTCTCCCTCTGTCTCCCCAAAGGGCTAAGGGGGTCCTGTCTTCTATAAGAGCATTCCCTGTGTCTCTGCTGTGTCGGTACGTGTGTCGACATGTATGAGGACGATGTTGGCGTGGAGGCAGAGCAATTGCCGGTAATGGTGATGTCACCCCCTAGGGAGTCGACACCGGAATGGGTGGCTTTAGTTATGGAATTACGTGATAATGTTAGTACATTACAAAAGTCAGTGGACGAAATGAGACGGCCGGAAAACCAGTTAGTACCGGCTCAGGCGTCTCAAACACCGTCAGGGGCTGTAAAACGTCCCTTACCTCAGTCAGTCGACACAGGTACCGACACAGATGAATCTAGTGTCGACGGTGAAGAAACAAACGTATTTTCCAATAGGGCCACACGTTATATGATCACGGCAATGAAGGAGGCTTTGCAGATCTCTGATACTGCAGGTACCTCAAAAAGGGGTATTATGTGGGGGGTGAAAAAACTACCTGTAGCTTTTCCAGAATCAGAGGAATTGAATGACGTGTGTGATGAAGCGTGGGTTAACCCAGATAGAAAACTGCTAATTTCTAAGAAGTTATTGGCATTATACCCTTTCCCACCAGAGGTTAGGGCGCGCTGGGAAACACCCCCTAGGGTGGATAAAGCGCTCACACGTTTATCAAAACAAGTGGCGTTGCCGTCTCCTGATACGGCCGCCCTCAAGGATCCAGCTGATAGGAGGTTGGAAACTACCCTGAAGAGTATATACACACATACTGGTGTTATACTGCGACCAGCAATAGCCTCAGCCTGGATGTGCAGTGCTGGGGTAGTGTGGTTGGATTCCCTGACTGAAAATATTGATACCCTGGATAGGGACAGTATTTTATTGACTTTAGAGCAATTAAAGGATGCGTTTCTTTATATGCGAGATGCTCAGAGGGATATTTGCACTCTGGCATCGAGAGTAAGTGCGATGTCCATATCTGCCAGAAGAAGTTTATGGACGCGACAGTGGTCAGGTGATGCGGATTCCAAAAGGCATATGGAAGTATTGCCATATAAAGGAGAGGAATTATTTGGGGTCGGTCTATCGGATCTGGTGGCCACGGCAACTGCCGGCAAATCCACTTTTTTACCTCAGACCCCCTCCCAACAGAAAAAGACACCGTCTTTTCAGCCGCAGTCCTTTCGCTCCTATAAAAACAAGCGGGCAAAAGGACAGTCTTATCTGCCCCGAGGCAGAGGAAAGGGTAAGAGAGGGCAGCAAGCAGCCCCTGCCCAGGACCAGAAGCCCGCCACGGGTTCTACAAAGCCATCAGCATGACGCTGGGGCTTTACAAGCGGACTCAGGAGCGGTGGGGGGTCGACTAAAGATTTTCAGCAATCAGTGGGCTCGCTCACAGGTGGACCCCGTGGATCCTGCAGATAGTATCTCAGGGTTACATGTTGGAATTTGAAAGGTCTCCCCCTCGCCGGTTCCTAAAGTCTGCTTTACCAACGTCTCCCTCAGAAAGGGCGACGGTTTTGGAAGCCATTCACAAGCTGTATTCTCAGCAGGTGATAGTCAAGGTACCCCTCCTACAACAGGGAAAGGGGTATTATTCCACACTATTTGTGGTACCGAAGCCGGACGGTTCGGTAAGACCTATTCTAAATCTGAAATCCTTGAACCTGTACATACAGAAATTCAAGTTCAAGATGGAGTCACTCAGAGCAGTGATAGCGAATCTGGAAGAAGGGGACTTCATGGTGTCCCTGGACATAAAAGATGCTTATCTGCATGTCCCAATTTACCCCTCACACCAAGGGTATCTCAGGTTCGTGATACAAGACTGTCATTATCAGTTTCAAACGCTGCCGTTTGGTTTGTCCACGGCACCCTCGGGTCTTTACCAAGGTAATGACCGAAATGATGGTTCTTCTACGAAGAAAAGGCGTATTAATTATCCCTTACTTGGACGATCTCCTGATAAGGGCAAAGTCCAGAGAACAGCTGGAAGTCGGTGTAGCACTAACCCAAGTAGTGCTTCAACAACACGGGTGGATTCTGAATCTTCCAAAATCTCAATTGACCCCGACAACACGTCTGCTGTTCCTGGGAATGATTCTGGACACGGTTCAGAAAAAGGTGTTTCTCCCGGAGGAGAAAGCAAGGGAGTTATCCGAACTTGTCAGGAACCTCCTAAAACCAGGAAATGTGTCAGTACATCAATGCACAAGAGTCCTGGGAAAGATGGTGGCTTCTTACGAAGCAATTCCATTCGGCAGATTCCATGCACGAACATTTTCAGTGGGATCTGCTGGACAAATGGTCCGGATCGCATCTGCACATGCATCAGCGGATAACACTGTCACCAAGAACAAGGTTGTCTCTCCTGTGGTGGTTGCAGAGTGCCCATCTGTTAGAGGGCCGCAGGTTCGGCATACAGGACTGGGTCCTGGTGACTACGGATGCCAGTCTACGGGGCTGGGGAGCAGTCACACAGGGAAGAAACTTCCAGGGTGTATGGTCAAACCTGGAGACGTCTCTTCACATAAATATACTGGAGCTAAGAGCGATCTACAATGCTCTAAGCTTGGCGAAACCGCTGCTTCAGGGTCAGCCGGTGTTGATCCAGTCGGACAACATCACGGCAGTCACCCACGTAAACAGACAAGGCGGCACGAGAAGCAGAAGAGCAATGACAGAAGCTGCAAGGATTCTTCGCTGGGCGGAAAATCATGTCATAGCACTGTCAGCAGTGTTCATCCCGGGAGTGGACAACTGGGAAGCAGACTTCCTCAGCAGACACGACCTTCATCCGGGAGAGTGGGGACTTCATCCGGAAGTTTTCCACATGATTGTGAACCGTTGGGAAAAACCAAAGGTGGATATGATGGCGTCTCGCCTCAACAAAAAACTGGACAGATATTGCGCCAGGTCAAGAGACCCTCAGGCAATAGCTGTGGACGCTCTGGTAACACCGTGGGTGTACCAGTCAGTGTATGTGTTTCCTCCTCTGCCTCTCATACCAAAGGTACTGAGAATTATTCGGAAAAGGGGAATAAGAACAATACTAGTGGCTCCGGATTGGCCAAGAAGAACTTGGTATCCGGAACTTCAAGAGATGCTCATGGAGGATCCGTGGCCTCTACCTCTAAGAAGGGATCTGCTTCAGCAGGGACCTTGTATGTTCCAAGACTTACCGCGGCTGCGTTTGACGGCATGGCGGTTGAACGCCGGATTCTAAAAGAAAAGGGCATTCCAGAGGAAGTTATTCCTACCTTGATTAAAGCAAGGAAGGAAGTGACCGCACAACATTGTCACCGCATTTGGAGAAAATATGTTGCGTGGTGTGAAGCCAAGAAGGCCCCAACGGAAGAATTTCAATTGGGTCGATTCCTACATTTCCTGCAGGCAGGATTGTCTATGGGCCTCAAATTGGGGTCTATTAAAGTTCAAATTTCGGCCTTATCAATCTTCTTCCAGAAAGAATTGGCTTCAGTGCCTGAAGTACAAACTTTTGTCAAGGGTGTACTACATATACAGCCCCCGATTGTGCCCCCAGTGGCACCGTGGGATCTAAACGTAGTTTTGGATTTTCTCAAATCTCATTGGTTTGAGCCTCTCAAATCTGTAGATTTGAAGTATCTTACATGGAAAGTAACCATGCTACTGGCCCTGGCTTCAGCCAGGAGAGTTTCAGAGTTGGCGGCTTTATCGTACAAAAGCCCATATCTGATTTTCCATTCGGACAGGGTAGAACTGCGGACGCGTCCTCATTTTCTCCCTAAGGTGGTTTCGGCGTTTCACTTGAACCAGCCTATTGTGGTGCCTGCGGCTACTAGCGACTTGGAGGACTCCAAGTTACTGGACGTTGTCAGAGCATTGAAAATATATATTTCAAGGACAGCTGGAGTCAGAAAATCTGACTCGTTGTTTATATTGTATGCACCCAACAAGATGGGTGCTCCTGCGTCTAAGCAGACGATTGCTCGTTGGATCTGTAGCACAATCCAACTTGCACATTCTGTGGCAGGCCTGCCACAGCCTAAAACTGTAAATGCCCACTCCACAAGGAAGGTGGGCTCATCTTGGGCGGCTGCCCGAGGGGTCTCGGCATTACAACTTTGCCGAGCAGCTACGTGGTCAGGGGAGAACACGTTTGTAAAATTTTACAAATTTGATACTCTGGCTAAAGAGGACCTGGAGTTCTCTCATTCGGTGCTGCAGAGTCATCTGCACTCTCCCGCCCGTTTGGGAGCTTTGGTATAATCCCCATGGTCCTGACGGAGTCCCCAGCATCCACTAGGACGTTAGAGAAAATAAGAATTTACTTACCGATAATTCTATTTCTCGTAGTCCGTAGTGGATGCTGGGCGCCCATCCCAAGTGCGGATTGTCTGCAGTACTTGTACATAGTTATTGTTACAAAAATCGGGTTGTTATTGTTGTGAGCCATCTTTTCAGAGGCTACTTCGTTGTTATCATACTGTTAACTGGGTTCAAATCACAAGTTGTACGGTGTGATTGGTGTGGCTGGTATGAGTCTTACCCGGGATTCAAGATCCTTCCTTATTGTGTACGCTCGTCCGGGCACAGTACCTAACTGAGGCTTGGACGAGGGTCATAGGGGGAGGAGCCAGTACACCATGTGATCCTAAAAGCTTACTTTTGTGCCCTGTCTCCTGCGGAGCTGCTATCCCCATGGTCCTGACGGAGTCCCCAGCATCCACTACGGACTATGAGAAATAGAATTATCGGTAAGTAAATTCTTATTTTCCTTTAGGGCCACACGTTACATGTTAAGGGCAATGAAGGAGGTGTTACATATTTCTGATACTACAAGTACCACAAATAAGGGTATTATGTAGGGTGTGAAGAAACTACCTGTAGTTTTTCCTGAATCAGATAAAATAAATGAAGTGTGTGATGATACGTGGGTTTCCTCCGATAGAAAATTATTGGAGGTATACCCTTTCCCGCCAGAAGTTAGGGCGCGTTGGGAAACACCCCTTAGGGTGGATAAGGCGCTCACACGCTTATCAAAACAAGTGGCGTTACCGTCTCCTGATACGGCCGCCCTCAAGGAGCCAGCTGATAGGAGGCTGAAAAATATCCTTAAACGTATATATACACATACTGGTGTTATACTGCGACCAGCAATCGCCTCAGCCTGGATGTGCAGCGCTGGGGGGGCTTGGTCGGATTCCCTGACTGAAAATATTGATACCCTTGACAGGGACAGTATTTTATTGACTATAGAGCATTTAAAGGATGCATTTCTATATATGCGAGATACGCAGAGGGATATTTGCATTTTGGCATCAAGAGTAAGTGTGATGTCCATATCTGCCAGACGAGACACGACAGTGGTCAGGTGATGCAGATTCCAGACGGCACATGGAAGTATTGCCGTATAAAGGGGCGGTCCAGCGGACCTGGTGGCCATGGCAACAGCTGAAAAATCCACCTTTGTTACCCCAAATCACATCTGAAAAGGACACAGTCTTTTCAGTCTCAGTCCTTTCGTCCCCATAAGGGCAGGCGAGCAAAAGCCCAGTCATATCTGCCCAGGGGTAGAGGAAAGGGAAGAAGACTGCAGCAGGCAGCCCATTCCCAGGAACAGAAGCCCTCCACAGCTTCTGCAAAGTCCGCAGCATGACGCTGGGGCCGTACAAGCGGACTCAGGTGCGGTGGGGGGGTCATCTCAAGAGTTTCAGCACGCAGTGGGCTCACTCGCAAGTGGACTCCTGGATCCTACACGTAGTATCACAGGTGTACATTGGAAATTCGAGACGTCTCCCCCTCACAAGTTCCGGAAGTCTGCTTTACCAACGTCTCCCTCCGACAGGGAGGCAGTATTGGAAACAATTCACAGGCTGTATTCCCAGCAGGTGATAATCAAAGTACCCCTCCTACAACAAGGGAAGGGGTATTATTTCCACACTATATTGTGGAACTGAAGCCAGATGGCTCTGTGAGATCTGAAATATTTGAACACTTACATACAGGGGTTCAAATCAAGATGGAGTCACTCAGAGTAGTGATAGCGAACCAGGAAGAGGGGGACGATATCAGGGAGGCTTACCTACATGTCCAAATTTGCCCTTCTCACCAAGGGTACCTCAGGTTCGTGGTACAGAACTGTCAATATCAGTTCAGACGCTGCCGTTTGGATTGTCCACGGCACCCCGGGTCTTTACCAAGGTAATGGCCGAAATGATGATTCTTTTTAAAAGAAATATGGACGATTTCCTGATAAGGGCAAGGTCCAGAGAACAGTTGGAAGTCGGAGTAGCACTATCTCAAGTAGTTCTACGACAGCACGAGTGGATTCTAAATATTCCAAAATCGCAGCTTTTTCCGACGACACGTCTACTGTTCCTAGGGATGATTCTGGACACAGTCCAGAAAAGGATGTTTCTCCCGGAGAAGAAAGCCAGGGAGTTATCCGAGCTAGTCAGGAACCTCCTAAAACAAAAAATGGTGGTTTCTTACAAAGCGATCCCATTCGGTAGATTTCACGCAAGAACCTTTCGGTGGGATCTGCTGCAAAAATGGTCCGGATCGCATCTTCAGATGCATCAGCGGATAACCCTGTCTCCAAGGACAAGGGTGTTTCTTCTGCGGTGGCTGCAGAGTGCTCATCTATGAAAGGGCCGCAGATTCGGCATTCAGGACTGGGTCCTGGTGACCACGGATACCAGCCTGAGAGGCTGGGGAGCAGTCACACAAGGAAAAAATTTCCAGGGAGTGTGATCAAGTCTGGAGACTTCTCTCCACATAAATATACTGGAGCTAAGGGCAATTTACAATGCTCTAAGCTTAGCAAGACCTCTGCTTCAAGGTCAGCCGGTATTGATCCATTGGGACAACATCACGGCAGTCGCCCACGTAAACAGACAGGGCGGCACGAGAAGCAGGAGGGCAGAAACTGCAAGGATTCTTCGCTGGGCGGAAAATCATGTGATAACACTCTCAGCAGTGTTCATTCCGGGAGTGGAAAACTGGGAAGCAGACTTCCTCAGCAGACACGACCTTCACCCGGGAGAGTGGGGACTTCACCCAGAAGTCTTCCACCTGATTGTAAACCGTTGGGAAAAACCAAAGGTGGACATGATGGCGTCCCGCCTGAATAAAAAATTAGACAGATATTGCGCCAGGTCAAGGGACCCTCAGGCAATAGCGGTGGACGCTCTGGTAACACCGTGGGTGTACCAGTCAGTGTATGTGTTCCCTCCTATGCCTCTCATACCAAAAGTACTGAGAATCATAAGAAGGAGAGGAGTAAGAACGATACTCGTGGCTCTGGATTGGCCAAGACGGACTTGGTACCCGGAACTTCAAGAGATGCTCACGGAGGACCCGTGGCCTCTACCTCTAGGAAAGGACCTGCTCCAGCAGGGGCCTTGTCTGTTCCAAGACTTACCGCGGCTGCGTTTGACGGCATGGTGGTTGAACGCCGGATCCTGAAGGAAAAGGGCATTCCAGATGAAGTCATCCCTACCCTGGTCGAAGCCAGGAAGGATGTAACCGAAAAACATTTTCACCGCATTTGGCGAAACTATGTTGCGTGGTGTGAGGCCAAGAAGGCCCCTACAGAGGAACTCCAACTGGGTCGTTTCCTGCATTTCCTGCAAACAGGACTGTCTATGGGCCTAAAATTAGGGTCCATTAAGGTTCAAATTTCGGCTCTGTCGAATTTCTTCCAGAAAAGAACTGGCTTTAGTGCCTGAAGTTCAGACGTTTTGAAAAAAGGGGTACTGCATATACAGCCTCCTTTTGTGCCCCAGTGGCACCTTGGGATCTCAATGTTGTTTTGAGCTTCCTAAAGTCACATTGGTTTGAACCACTCACCACTGTGGACTTAAAATATCTCACATGGAAGGTGACGATGCTATTAGCCCTGGCTTCAGCCAGGCGTGTGTCAGAATTGGCGGTTTTATCATATAAAAGCCCTTACTTAAATTTTCATTCTGACAGGGCAGAATTGAGGACTCATCCTCAATTTCTCCTTAAGGTGTTTTCTGTTTTTCACATGAACCAACCTATTGTGGTACCTGCGGCTACTAGGGACTTGGAGGACTCCAAGTTACTTGACGTTGTCAGGGCCCTAAAAATAAATGTTTCCAGGACGGCTGGAGTCAGAAACTCTGACTCGCTGTTTAGCCTGTATGCACCCAACAAGATGGGTGTTCTTGCTTCTAAGCAGACGATTGCTCGCTGGATTTGTAATACAATTCAGCTTACACATTCTGTGGCAGGCCTGCCACAGCCAAAATCTGTAAAAGCCCATTCCACAAGGAAGTGGGCTCATCTTGGGCGGCTGCCCGAGGGGTCTCGGCTTTACAACTTTGCCGAGCAGTTACTTGGTCAGGGGCAAACACGTTTGCTAAAATTCTACAAATTTGATACCCTGGCTGAGGAGGACATGGAGTTCTCTCATTCGGTGCTGCAGAGTCATCCGCACTCTCCCGCCCGTTTGGGAGCTTTGGTATAATCCCCATGGTCCTGACGGAGTCCCAGCATCCACTAGGACGTCAGAGAAAATAAGATTTTACTTACCGATAAATCTATTTCTCGTAGTCCGTAGTGGATGCTGGGCGCCCATCCCAAGTGCGGATTGTCTGCAATACTTGTATATAGTTATTGTTACAAAAATCGGGTTATTCTTGTTGTGAGCCATCTTTTCAGAGGCTCCTTCGTTGTTATCATACTGTTAACTGGGTTCAGATCACAGGTTGTACGGTGTGATTGGTGTGGCTGGTATGAGTCTTACCCGGGATTCAATATCCTTCCTTATTATGCACGCTCGTCCGGGCACAGTATCCTAACTGAGGCTTGGAGGAGGGTCATAGGGGGAGGAGCCAGTGCACACCACCTGATCCTAAAGCTTTTATTATTGTGCCCTGTCTCCTGCGGAGCCGCTATATCCCCATGGTCCTGACTGAGTCCCAGCATCCACTACGGACTACGAGAAATAGATTTATCGGTAAGTAAAATCTTATTATTACCCATGACTAGCTTGTGAGTAATACACATGCAAAGCTCAGTTTATGTGGATTAAGTAATTGCATGTCTGCCCACGTTGTGGTGGAAGGTTTCAGATTTGCCCCGATGAGGTTTGTGCACTTGAGTGTAAGTCATAAGCGTAAGTGGGTGAGACTCGATCCTGTGTGGGCGTGCATAGTTTCTATAGTATGAAACGTGTATCTGGGTGCTCCTGGCTGCTTACATAGAACAGTCTGACCACAGAAGAGACTGCTAGTGTGGCACCAGAGAAATGCTGAACACAGATGACTGTCTGGTGCCTGAGGCTGTGATATCTGATCTAGTCCTTGCACGGAGGGGCTAATTGGTGGTAGTGGCCCCCATGCACTGGGAGGGGGTAATTGGCGGTAGTGGCCCCTATGCACTGGGAGGGGGTAATTGGCGGTAGTGGCCCCCATGCACTGGGAGGGGGTAATTGGCGTTAGTGGCCCCCATGCACTGGGAGGGGGTAATTGGCGGTAGTGGCCCCCATGCACTTGGAGGGGGTAATTGGCGGTAGTGGCCCCCATGCACTGGGAGGGGGTAATTGGCGGTAGTGGCCCCCATGCACTGGGAGGGGGTAATTGGCGGTAGTGGCCCCATGCACATCTGTAATAACTGCTCTGCATCGTTGCTGCAGTCTGTCCTACCTGCGATATACTATGTCTCCATACTGCTACAAGAGGTTACGTCATCTCGTGATTGCACCTGTGGCAGGAGGACTCATCGTCCACATGGATAATGGCGGCCACAGAACGTAAGGGGTTAACCCTTAAAGTGCCCGGCGCCATTATAAGGACAATAGGCGCTTGGTGCCACTATTAAATGTACTTACGGCGCTGGCGCGGACTGTTTAAAAATGTTTAATGTTTTTTCTCTGATGTCCTAGTGGATGCTGGGGACTCCGTCAGGACCATGGGGATTAGCGGCTCCGCAGGAGACAGGGCACAAAAGTAAAAGCTTTAGGATCAGGTGGTGTGCACTGGCTCCTCCCCCCATGACCCTCCTCCAAGCCTCAGTTAGATTTTTGTGCCCGGCCGAGAAGGGTGCAATCTAGGTGGCTCTCCTAAAGAGCTGCTTAGAGTAAAAGTTTTGAAAGGTTTTTTATTTTCAGTGAGTCCTGCTGGCAACAGGCTCACTGCTACGAGGGACTTAGGGGAGAAGAAGTGAACTCACCTGCGTGCAGGATGGATTGGCTTCTTAGGCTACTGGACACCATTAGCTCCAGAGGGATCGAACACAGGCCCAGCCATGGAGTCTGGTCCCGGAGCCGCGCCGCCGACCCCCTTGCAGATGCCGAAAAGTGAAGAGGTCCAGAAACCGGCGGCAGAAGATTTTTCAGTCTTCTTAAGGTAGCGCACAGCACTGCAGCTGTGCGCCATTGTTGTCAGCACACTTCATAGCAGCGGTCACTGAGGGTGCAGGGCGCTGGGGGGGGCGCCCTGGGCAGCAATGATAGTACCTTATTCTGGCTAAAAATACATCACATATAGCCCCTGGGGGCTATATGGATGTATTTAACCCCTGCCAGGTCTCAGAAAAACGGGAGAAGAAGCCCGCCGAAAAGGGGGCGGGGCCTATTCTCCTCAGCACACAGCGCCATTTTCCCTCACAGAAATGCTGGTGGGAAGGCTCCCATGCTCTCCCCTGCACTGCACTACAGAAACAGGGTTAAAACAGAGAGGGGGGGCACTGATTTGGCGATATGACTATATATATTAAAATGCTATAGGGGAAAAACACTTTTATAAGGGTTGTCCCTGTATAATTATAGCGTTTTTGGTGTGTGCTGGCAAACTCTCCCTCTGTCTCCCCAAAGGGCTAGTGGGGTCCTGTCCTCTATCAGAGCATTCCCTGTGTGTGTGCTGTATGTCGGTACGTGTGTGTCGACATGTATGAGGACGATGTTGGTGAGGAGGCGGAGCAATTGCCTGTAATGGTGATGTCACTCTCTAGGGAGTCGACACCGGAATAGATGGCTTATTTATGGAATTACGTGATAATGTCAACACGCTGCAAGGTCGGTTGACGACATGAGACGGCCGGCAAACAAATTAGTACCTGTCCCGGCGTCTCAAACACCGTCAGGGGCTGTAAAACGCCCATTTACCTCAGTCGGTCGACAGACACGGACACTGATTTCAGTGTCGACGGTGAAGAAACAAACGTATTTTCCTTTAGGGCCACACGTTACTTGTTAAGGGCAATGAAGGAGGTGTTACATATTTCTGATACTACAAGTACTACAAAAAAGGGTATTATGTGGGATGTGAAAAAACTACCTGTAGTTTTTCCTGAATCAGATAAATTAAATGAAGTGTGTGATGATGCGTGGGTTTCCCCCGATAGAAAATTATTGGCGGTATACCCTTTCCCGCCAGAAGTTAGGGCGCGTTGGGAAACACCCCTTAGGGTGGATAAGGCGCTCACACGCTTATCAAAACAAGTGGCGGTACCGTCTACAGATAGGGCCGTCCTCAAGGAGCCAGCTGATCGGAGGCTGGAAAATATCCTAAAAAGTATATACACACATACTGGTGTTATACTTCGACCAGCGATCGCCTCAGCCTGGATGTGCAGAGCCGGGGTGGCTTGGTCGGATTCCCTGACTAAAAATATTGATACCCTTGACAGGGACAGTATTTTATTGACTATAGAGCATTTAAAGGATGCATTTCTATATATGCGAGATGCACAGAGGGATATTTGCACTCTGGCATCAAGAGTAAGTGCGATGTCCATATCTGCAAGAAGATGTTTATGGACACGACAGGGGTCAGGTGATGCAGATTCCAAACGGCACAAAGATGTATTGCCGTATAAAGGGGAGGAGTTATTTGGGGTCGGTCCATCGGACCTGGTGGCCACGGCAACTGCTGGAAAATCCACCGTTTTTACCCTAAGTCACATCTCTGCTGAAAAAGACACCGTCTTTTCAGCCTCAGTCCTTTCGTCCCTATAAGAGTCATATCTGCCCAGGGATAGAGGAAAGGGAAGAAGACTGCAGCAGGCAGCCCATTCCCAGGAACAGAAGCCCTCCACCGCTTCTGCCAAGTTCTCAGCATGACGCTGGGACCGTACAGGACCCCTGGATCCTACAAGTAGTATCCCAGGGGTACAGATTGGAATGTCGAGACGTTTCACCCTCGCAGGTTCCTGAAGTCTGCTTTACCAATGTCTCCCTCCGACAGGGAGGCAGTATTGGAAACAATTCACAAGCTGTATTCCCAGCAGGTGATAATCAAATTGCCCCTCCTACAACAAGGAAAGGGGTATTATTCCACACTACATTGTGGTACTGAAGCCAGAAGGCTAGGTGAGACCTATTCTAAATCTGAAATATTTGAACACTTACAAAGGTTCAAATCAAGATGGAGTCACTCAGAGCAGTGATAGCGAACCAGGAAGAAGGGGACTATATGATGTCCCGGGACATCAGGGATGCTTACCTCCATGTCCCAAATTTGCCCTTCTCACCAAGGGTACCTCAGGTTCGTGGTACAGAACTGTCACTATCAGTTTCAGACGCTGCCGTTTGGATTGTCCACGGCACCCCGGGTCTTTACCAAGGTAATGGCCGAAATGAGGATTCGTCTTCAAAGAAAATGGACGACCTCCTGATAAGAGCAAGGTCCAGAGAACAGTTGGAGGTCGGAGTAGCACTATCTCAAGTAGTTCTACGACAGCACGGGTGGATTCTAAATATTCCAAAACCGCAGTTGTTTCCGACGACACGTCTGCTGGTCCTAGGGATGATTCTGGACACAGTCCAGAAAAAGGTGTTTCTCCCGGAGGAGAAAGCCAGGGAGTTATCCGAGCTAGTCAGGAACCTCCTAAAACCAGGAAAAGTGTCAGTGCATCATTGCACAAGAGTCCTGGGAAAAATGGTGGCTTATTACGAAGCGATTCCATTCGGCAGATTCCACGCAAGAACTCTTCAGTGGGATCTGCTGGACAAATGGTCCGGATCACATCTTCAGATGCATCAGCGGATAACCCTATATCCAAGGACAAGGGTGTCTCTCCTGTGGTGGTTACAGAGTGCTCATCTTCTAGAGGGCCGCAGATTCGGCATTCAGGATTGGATGCTGGTGACCACGGAGGCCAGCCTGAGAGGCTGGGGAGCAGTCACACAGGGAAAAAATGTCCAGGGAGTGTGATCAAGTCTGGAGACTTTTCTCCACATAAATATACTGGAGCTAAGGGCAAATTTATAATGCTCTAAGCTTAGCAAGACCTCTGCTTCAAGGTCAGCCGGTATTGATCCAGTGGGACAACATCACGGCAGTCGCCCACGTAAACAGACAGGGCGGCACAAGAAGCAGAAGGGCTATGGCAAAAACTGCAAGGATTTTTCGCTGGGCGGAAAATCATGTGATAGCACTGTCAGCAGTGTTCATTCCGGGAGTGGACAACTGGGAAGCAGACTTCCTCAGCTGGCACGACCTCCACCCGGGAGAGTGGGAACTTCATCGGGAAGTTTTCCACATGATTGTGAACCGTTGGGAAAGGCCAAAGGTGGACATGATGGCGTCCCGCCTGAACAAAAAACGGGACAGGTATTGCGCCAGGTCAAGAGACCTTCAGGCAATAGCTGTGGACGTCCTGGTAACACCGTGGGTGTACCAGTCGGTGTATGTGTTCCCTCCTCTGCTTCTCATAACCAAGGTATTGAGAATTATAAGACGTAGAGGAGTAAGAACTATACTCGTGGCTCCGGATTGGCCAAGAAGGACTTGGTACCCGGAACTTCAAGAAATGCTCACAGAGGACTCATGGCCTCTGCCGCTAAGAAGGGACTTGCTTCAGCAAGTACCATGTCTGTTCCAAGACTTACCGCGGCTGCGTTTGACGGCATGGCGGTGGAACGCCGGATCCTAAGGGAAAAAGGCATTCCGGAAGAGGTCATTCCTACCCTGGTCAAAGCCAGGAAGGAGGTGACCGCACAACATTATCACCACATGTGGCGAAAATATGTTGCGTGGTGTGAGGCCAGGAAGGCCCCACGAAGAAATTTCAACTCGGTCGATTCCTGCATTTCCTGCAAACAGGAGTGTCTATGGGCCTCAAATTGGGGTCCATTAAGGTTCAAATTTCGGCCCTGTCGATTTTCTTCCAGAAAGAATTGGCTTCAGTTCCTGAAGTCCAGAAGTTTGTCAAGGGAGTATTGCATATGCAACCCCTTTTTGTGCCTCCAGTGGCACTGTGGGATCTCAACGTAGTTCTGGGATTCCTCAAATCACATTGGTTTAAACCATTCAAATCTGTGGATTTGAAGTATCTCACATGGAAAGTGACCATGCTGTTGGCCCTGGCCTCGGCCAGGCGAGTGTCAAATTGGCGGCTTTTTCTCACAAAAGCCCATATCTGTGTGTCCATTCGGACAGGGCAGAGCTGCGGACTCGTCCCCAGTTTCTCCCTAAGGTGGTGTCAGTGTTTCACCTGAACCAGCTTATTGTGGTACCTGCGGCTACTAGGGACTTGGAGGACTCCAAGTTGCTAGATGTTGTCAGGGCCCTGAAAATATAGGTTTCCAGGACGGCTGGAGTCAGGAAAACTGACTTGCTGTTATCCTGTATGCACCCAACAAACTGGGTGCTCTTGCTTCTAAGCAGACGATTGCTAGTTGGATGTGTAGTACAATTCAGCTTGCACATTCTGTGGCAGGCCTGCCACAGGCCAAAATATGTAAATGCCCATTCCACAAGGAAGCTGGGCTCATCTTGGGCGGCTGCCCGAGGGGTCTCGGCGTTACAACTTTGCCGAGCTGCTACTTGGTCAGGGGCACACCCTGACTGAGGAGGACCTGGAGTTCTCTCATTCGGTGCTGCAGAGTCATCCGCACTCTCCCGCCCGTTTGGGAGCTTTGGTATAATCCCCATGGTCCTGACGGAGTCCCCAGCATCCACTAGGACGTCAGAGAAAATAAGATTTTACTTACCGATAAATCTATTTCTCGTAGTCCGTAGTGGATGCTGGGCGCCCATCCCAAGTGCGGATTGTCTGCAATACTTGTACATAGTTATTGTTACAAAAATCGGGTTATTATTGTTGTGAGCCATCTTTTCAGAGGCTCCGCTGTTATCATGCTGGTAACTGGGTTCAGATCACAGGTTGTACAGTGTGATTGGTGTGGCTGGTATGAGTCTTACCCGGGATTCAAAAATCCTTCCTTATTGTGTACGCTCGTCCGGGCACAGTATCCTAACTGAGGCTTGGAGGAGGGTTATGGGGGGAGGAGCCAGTGCACACCACCTGATCCTAAAGCTTTTACTTTTGTGCCCTGTCTCCTGCGGAGCCGCTAATCCCCATGGTCCTGACGGAGTCCCCAGCATCCACTACGGACTACGAGAAATAGATTTATCGGTAAGTAAAATCTTATTTTCTCTGACGTCCTAGTGGATGCTGGGAACTCCGTAAGGACCATGGGGAACAGCGGCTCTGCAGGAGTCTGGGCATAAAGTAAAGCTTTAGGACTACCTGGTGTGCACTGGCTCCTCCCCCCATGACCCCCCCTCCAAACCTCAGTTAGAATTTTGTGCCCGGCCGAGAAGGGTGCATTCTAGGAGGCTCTCCTGAGTTCTTAGGAAAAGTTTAGTTTTAGGTTTTTTATTTTCAGTGAGTCCTGCTGGCAACAGGCTCACTGCATCGAGGGACTAAGGGGAGAAGAAGCGAACTCGCCTGCTTGCAGCCGGATTGGGCTTCTTAGGCTACTGGACACCATTAGCTCCAGAGGGACCGAACACAGGCCCAGCCTCGGAGTCCGGTCCCAGATCCGCACCGCCGGCCCCCTTACAGAGCCAGAAGCAAGAAGAGGTCCGGAAAATCGGCGGCAGAAGACATCCTGTCTTCACCAAGGTAGCGCACAGCACTGCAGCTGTGCGCCATTGCTCCGCAGGGCGCTGGGGGGGGCGCCCTGAGCAGCAATAAAAACACCTTGGCTGGCGAAAATACATCACATATAGCCCCCAGGGCTATATGGATGAATTTTAACCCCTGCCAGATTCCACAGAAAAGCGGGAGAAAAGGCTGCAGAGTAGGGGGCGGAGCCTATCTCCTCAGCACACTGGCGCCATTTTCCCTCACAGCTCCGCTGGAAGGACGTCTCCCTGGCTCTCCCCTGCAGTCCTGCACTACAGAAAAGGGTAAAAAAGAGAGGGGGGGCACTAATTAGGCGCAGTATTAACAATACAGCAGCTATAAGGGGAAAAACACTTATATAAGGTTATCCCTGTGTGTGTGTGTGTGTGTATGTATATATATATATATATATATATATATATATATATATATATATATATATATATATAGCTCTGGTGTGTGCTGGCATACTCTCCCTCTGTCTCCCCAAAGGGCTAGTGCGGTCCTGTCCTCTATCAGAGCATTCCCTGTGTGTGTGCTGTGTGTCGGTACGTTTGTGTCGACATGTATGAGGAGGAAAATGATGTGGAGGCGGAGCAATTGCCTGTAATAGAGATGTCACCCCCTAGGGAGTCGACACCTGCGTGGATGAGCTTATGGAAGGAATTACGTGACAGTGTCAGCTCTTTACAAAAGACAGTTGATGACATGAGACAGCCGGCTACTCAGCTTGTGCCTGTCCAGGTGTCTCATAGGCCGTCAGGGGCTCTAAAGCGCCCGTTACCTCAGATGGCAGATACAGACGCCGACACGGATACTGACTCCAGTGTCGACGGTGAAGAGACAAACGTGACTTCCAGTAGGGCCACACGTTACATGATTGCGGCAATGAAAGATGTTTTACACATGTCTGATAATACGAGTACCACCAAAAGGGGTATTATGTTCGGTGAGAAAAAACTACCTGTAGTTTTCCTGAATCTGAGAAATTAAATGAGGTGGGTGATGAAGCGTGGGTTTCCCCCGATAAAAAAACTGATAATTTCTAAAAAGTTATTGGCATTATATCCTTTCCCGCCAGAAGTTAGGGCGCGTTGGGAAACACCCCCTAGGGTGGATAAAGCGCTCACACGCTTATCAAAACAGGTGGCTCTACCCTCTCCTGAGACGGCCGCCCTTAAGGATCCTGCTGATATAAAGCAGGAGGGTATCCTAAAATGTATTTACACACATACTGGTGTTATACTGCGACCAGCAATCGCCTCAGCCTGGATGTGCAGTGCTGGGGTGGCTTGGTCGGATTCCCTGACTGAAAATATTGATACCCTAGATAGGGATAGTATATTACTGACTATAGAGCATTTAAAAGATGCATTTCTATATATGCATGATACACAGCGGGATATTTGCCGACTGGCATCAAGAGTAAGTGCGCTGTCCATTTCTGCCAGAAGAGGGTTATGGACGAGGCAGTGGTCAGGTGATGCGGATACCAAACGGCATATGGAAGTATTGCCTTATAAAGGGGAGGAGTTATTTGGGGTCGGTCTATCAGACCTGGTAGCCACGGCAACGGCTGGAAAATCCACATTTTTACCCCAGGTCGCCTCTCAACATAAGAAGACGCTGTTAGGGTCTCCTGCCCTGTGCTGCCACGTCGTCATGGCAACCGGGAGACAAGTGCTAGTGGAGTAACCTGAGCGCAGCTGATACTCCGGTTCGGGTCTTTTGCTGTGCAGTGGTTATAGGCTCTGTGCACAGCAGGGGATCCGGTGCTGGTTTTTGTGCTCACAGTCTGTGAGGTCTGAGTGGGGCGTGGACAGCACCTGCTTTATAAGGCCTCTTTTCAGGGTAAGCAGATGCTGCTGAATCTTTGTTGGTTAGTCAGTTCATGAAAGTTAGCCAGTACTGTGTAGCTTTGTATTTGTTTGTTGCTTACTGCAAATAGGCCTGGGGATTTGGTATTACACTCTGCCAATCCAGACCTAGCAGTAAGACTGGAGTTAGTCGTTTAGCTTGCTGGGGTTCTGTTACTACTCTGTGAACTTAGCAAGTTTGCGGCTGTATTCTAAGACTTGCCTGTCTAATCCTGTCTCACTGTGCTAGGTGTCAGGGGTCAGTTTAGTGGCAGTAAGCTAAAACCTGTGCACTGCAAGTGAGAATTAGGATTGTGGAGATTCTCCTTGTGTCTATCATTCCATCTCTGACCAAGGAGTTTACTGCCACACCCGTTGGTAACCCTTTAGGGTTTTGCTGTTGCCCTTAGCAACAGCATTTCGGGTTCTCTACGTATTAAAACACAACATCTTGCTTTTCCATCTGAGCAGTTCTAATACAAGGGAGATACCCAGTTCCTTAGCCTCTGGGCTTCTCTGTTCACTTTGTGTGTATTTTGTTACCCTATCACCTTCTGTGTACATTATGTCATATCCCCCAGTTTGTCTGTGAGTCCATCTGTTTTGCATAACAGTTCAAACACCAGTACTTTCCTGCAGGCACTGGTGTGCATAACATATTCAGCAGCCTAATACTCCTGTTGAAATTTTGTGGGAATATGGAGCATACCCCTCAAAATACGTTGCAACAGGTGGTCGATCAGGTGCAGGTCCTGACTCGACAATTTAATGATTTGTCCATTAAAATGCACACCTCCCAGGCTGCTGGCGGAGCTCCCGCAGCAGCAGCACCTGCAGGGGTTAAGGAGCCGAAAGTAAATCTCCCGGATCGTTTTTCTGGAGATCGCTCGCAGTTCTTTTGTTTCAAGGAGAGCTGCAAGCTATACTTCCGGCTTAGGCCTCAGTCTTCTGGGTCGGAGATTCAGCGGGTGGGCATAGTGATTTCCTTGCTACAAGGAGACCCACAGGTCTGGGCATATGGGTTGCAGCCTGACTGTCCGTCGCTTAAAAGTGTTGATGCTTTTTTTACGGCACTGGGCATGTTGTATGATGACCCTGACAAGACGGCCTCAGCCGAGGCTCAGATTTCGATCCTTAAGCAAGGGCGAAGGCCAGTTGAGGTTTACTGTACGGAGTTTCGGAGGTTGGCCCATGATACCCAGTGGAATGACCCAGCCCTGAGACACCAGTACCGAAGAGGTCTTTCTAACCAGATAAAGGACCAACTGGTACAATATCCCTTGCCTGATAGCTTGGATCAGCTCATGCAGTTATCCATCCGGGTGGATAGACGGCTGAGAGAGCGTAGGCTTGAAAGGGAGACTGAGATTTCCTTCCTTCCCAAGGGAACCTCAGACTCTGAGGAATTTTCTGAGGAGCCTATGCAGATTGGGGCTACCCGCCTCTCCTCGCGTGAGAAGATGCGGAGGAGACAGCAGGGGTTGTGTTTGTACTGTGGGAATAAAGGTCATGTGGTAGTATCATGCCCAGAAAAGCCGGAAAACTTCAGGGCCTGAGGGTGATGGGAAATATCCTGTCAGGCCAGAAGTCAGAATTTCCCAAGAAGACTTTTATCATTCCGGTGACCTTGAAGATCCTCGGTCAAACTGTCAAGACTGAGGCCTTTGTGGACAGTGGGGCCGACGGGGTTTTTATGGACCGCCAATTCGCCCTGAAACACTCTGTTCCCTTAGTACCCTTGGCATCGGAAATTGAGATTTGTGGGTTAAACGGGGAACCATTATCCCAAGGTAAAATTACCTCTTGCACTAGCCAGATTTCTTTGTTTATTGGAGCCACACACTCTGAAAAATTGTCCTTTTATGTGACTGTCTGTACTTTTGCCCCATTGGTGTTGGGGTTACCCTGGTTAAGGGCCCACAATCCTCAATTTGACTGGGTCTCTGGGGAGATTCTTAGTTGGGGTACTGATTGTTTCAGGAGTTGCTTGAGCCTTCCAGTCAGGCTCTCGCAGCTAAGTTTGCCAGGATTGCCAGGGTGTTATGCAGATTTTGCGGACGTGTTCTCCAAAAAAGTTGCAGAGGTACTACCTCCCCATCGCCCCTATGACTGTGCCATTGATTTGTTGCCAAATGCTAAGCTTCCCAAGAGCAGGTTGTACTCCCTGTCACGTCCTGAGACTCAGGCTATGGCAGAGTACATTCAGGAGAACTTGGCTAAGGGATTTATCAGACCTTCACAGTCTCCAGTTGGGTCGGGGTTCTTCTTCGTGGGTAAAAAGGACGGTTCGTTGCGACCCTGCATCGACTTCAGGGAATTGAACCGTATCACGATTAAAAACTCATACCCACTGCCTCTCATTTCGGTCTTGTTTGACCAGCTTCGTACTGCCACCATTTTTTCTAAGATTGACCTACGCGGTGCGTACAATCTAATCCGAATAAGAGAGGGGGATGAATGGAAGACTGCCTTTAATACCCACTCAGGGCATTATGAATATTTGGTGATGCCTTTCGGGCTCTGTAATGCCCCGGCAGTCTTCCAGGATTTCATGAATGATGTGCTCAGGGAATATTTGGATAGATTCTTAGTTGTATACTTAGATGACATCCTAATCTTCTCCCATTCCCTGGAGGAACATCGGAAGCATGTACGCTTAGTCCTCCAGAAACTCAGAGACCACCGGCTTGGGGCGAAGCTGGAGAAGTGCGAATTTGAAGTTCAGCAAATCGCATTTCTAGGATATATTATCTCCCCAGAAGGTTTCCAAATGGAGGGTTCCAAGGTACAGGCAGTCCTGGATTGGGTGCAGCCCACTAGTTTGAAGGCGCTTCAGCGTTTCCTGGGCTTTGCAAATTTTTATAGACGATTTATCGCTGGATTTTCGTCTATAGTGGCGCCCTTGGTGGCACTCACTAAGAAAGGGGCGGATGTTGCTCACTGGTCTTGTGAGGCTAAAGCGGCTTTTGCCCGTCTCAAAAGGGCATTTGTTTCGGCCAAGGTGCTGCGACACCCAGATCCAGAGCGTCCTTTTGTGGTGGAGGTGGATGCCTCTGAGATGGGTATTGGGGCAGTGCTTTCTCAGATGGGAGTGTCTGATAATCGCCTTCATCCCTGTGCTTACTTTTCCCGTAAATTTTCGCCTGCCGAGATGAATTATGACGTGGGTAACCGGGAATTGTTGGCTATTAAGGATGCACTCGAGGAGTGGAGACACTGGCTTGAGGGGGCTAAGTTTGTGGTCTCAATTCTCACTGACCATAAGAATCTGGCATATTTAGAGTCAGCGAAGCGTCTCAATGCCAGGCAGGCACGATGGGCTTTGTTTTTTGCTCGCTTTAATTTTTTGATAACATATCGCCCTGGGTCAAAAAACATCAAGGCTGATGCGCTCTCGCAGAGTTTTGCTCCAATCCAGGAGACCACCGAGGAGCCGTTGCCCATTGTTTCCCCATCATGTATTAAAGTGGGCATTACCCAGGACCTCTTATCATTAGTCCTTAGAGCACAGGAGCAGGCTCCTCCAGACCTTCCGGTAGGTCTTTTGTTTGTGCCTCCTAGGTTAAGACAGCGAGTGTTCCTGGAATTCCATGCCAAGAAGTCGGCAGGTCACCCGGGTATTGCCAGAACTCGGGAGTTGCTATCTAGGGCGGTGTGGTGGCCCTCGGTGGCTAAGGATGTGGATCAGTGGGTTCGGGCATGTGACATCTGTGCCCGAAATAAGACTCCTAGAGGGGTTCCTGTTGGCCCATTACATCCACTCTCTATTCCATCTAAGCCATGGACCCACATTTCAATGGATTTTGTGGTGGACTTGCCCAAATCCTCGGGGATGACAGCCATCTGGGTTGTCGTTGACAGGTTTTCGAAGATGGCGCACTTCGTTCCACTGGTTGGGCTGCCATCAGCCAGACGCCTGTCTGAATTATTTATGCTGCATGTTGTGCGTCTCCACGGGTTGCCACTTGATGTGGTCTCTGACCGCGGATCCCAGTTTGTGGCCAAATTCTGGAGGGCATTTTGTTCCGATCTCCAGATTTCTGTCAGCTTGTCGTCAGGCTACCATCCGCAGTCTAATGGGCAGACTGAAAGGGTGAACCAGTCCTTGGAGCAGTTCCTCAGGTGTTATGTCTCCAAGTGTCAGACTGACTGGGTTGCTCATCTGTCCATGGCGGAGTTTGCCTATAACAACGCGGCTCACTCTGCTACAGGGATCTCTCCCTTCCTTTGTGTGTATGGGCATCATCCTAAGGCCAATTCTTTTGACCCCCTGGACTCCACGCCTGGTGGTTCCTCTGTGGTTTCGGTCCTTAGAGGTATTTGGCGGAAAGTGAAGAAAGCCCTTGTGTCTGTGTCATTAGTGACCAAAAGGGTTTTTGATAAGCGGAAAAGACCCTGCAGTTTCAAATTAGGAGACTTCGTCTGGTTGTCTACCAAGAATTTGAAGTTGAGACAGCCATCTCATAAGTTAGGGCCCCAGTTCATCGGCCCTTATAAGATCACCAGGGTTATCAATCCGGTGGCATTTCAGTTAGATCTGCCCCGTTCTTTGGGTATCAATAAAACATTCCATTGTTCCCTTTTAAAACGGGCGATTAGTAATCCTTCTTCCAGTGGAAGACCTTCCCCTCTTCTGATACGTGGCCAGAGGGAGTTTGTTGTTGAAAGGATTCTTGACTCCAAGGTGGTTCGGGGTCGGCTGTCATTTTTGGTGCACTGGAAGGGGTATGGCCCGGAGGAGCGGTCGTGGGTGCGCAGTTGTGATCTTCATGCCCCCAGACTGATACGCTCTTTCTTCTCGCAGTTCCCCGATAAACCCGGTGGTAGGGGTTCTTTGACCCCTCGTCAGAGGGGGGGTACTGTTAGGGTCTCCTGCCCTGTGCTGCCACGTCGTCATGGCAACCGGGAGACAAGTGCTAGTGGAGTAACCTGAGCGCAGCTGATACTCCGGTTCGGGTCTTTTGCTGTGCAGTGGTTATAGGCTCTGTGCACGGCAGGGGATCCGGTGCTGGTTTTTGTGCTCACAGTCTGTGAGGTCTGAGTGGGGCGTGGACAGCACCTGCTTTATAAGGCCTCTTTTCAGGGTAAGCAGATGCTGCTGAATCTTTGTTGGTTAGTCAGTTCATGAAAGTTAGCCAGTACTGTGTAGCTTTGTATTTGTTTGTTGCTTACTGCAAATAGGCCTGGGGATTTGGTATTACACTCTGCCAATCCAGACCTAGCAGTAAGACTGGAGTCAGTCGTTTAGCTTGCTGGGGTTCTGTTACTACTCTGTGAACTTAGCAAGTTTGCGGCTGTATTCTAAGACTTGCCTGTCTAATCCTGTCTCACTGTGCTAGGTGTCAGGGGTCAGTTTAGTGGCAGTAAGCTAAAACCTGTGCACTGCAAGTGAGAATTAGGATTGTGGAGATTCTCCTTGTGTCTATCATTCCATCTCTGACCAAGGAGTTTACTGCCACACCCGTTGGTAACCCTTTAGGGTTTTGCTGTTGCCCTTAGCAACAGCATTTCAGGTTCTCTACGTATTAAAACACAACATCTTGCTTTTCCATCTGAGCAGTTCTAATACAAGGGAGATACCCAGTTCCTTAGCCTCTGGGCTTCTCTGTTCACTTTGTGTGTATTTTGTTACCCTATCACCTTCTGTGTACATTATGTCATATCCCCCAGTTTGTCTGTGAGTCCATCTGTTTTGCATAACAGTTCAAACACCAGTACTTTCCTGCAGGCACTGGTGTGCATAACAGACGCCGTATTACCAGGCGCAGTCCTTTCGTCCCCATAAGGGCAAGCGGGCAAAATGCTCCTCATTTCTGCCCCGTGGCAGAGGAAGGGGAAAAAGGCTGCAGCAGACAGCCAGTTCCCAGGAACAGAAGCCCTCTCCCGCTTCTGCCAAGTCCTCAGCATGACGCTGGGGCTTTACAAGCAGACTCGGGCACGGTGGGGGCACGTCTCAAGAATTTCAGCGCGCAGTGGGCTCACTCGCAAGTAGACCCCTGGATCCTTCAGGTGGTATCTCAGGGGTACAAATTGGAATTCGAGACATCTCCCCCTCGCCGGTTCCTAAAGTCTGCTTTACCAACGTCTCCCTCAGACAGGGAGGCGGTATTGGAGGCCATTCACAAGCTGTATTCTCAGCAGTTGATAATCAAGGTACCCCTCCTGCAACAGGGCAAGAGGTATTATTCAACGCTGTTTGTGGTACCGAAGCCGGACGGCTCGGTAAGACCTATTTTAAATCTAAAATCTTTGAACACTTACATACGGAGGTTCAAATTCAAAATGGAATCACTCAGGGCAGTGATCGCGAACCTGGAAGAAGGGGACTATATGGTGTCTTTGGACATCAAGGATGCTTACCTCCATGTCCCAATTTATCCTTCTCATCAAGGGTACCTCAGGTTTGTGGTACAGAACTGTCACTATCAGTTTCAGACGCTGCCGTTTGGATTGTCCACGGCACCTCGGGTCTTTACCAAGGTAATGGCCGAAATGATGATACTTCTTCGAAGAAAAGGCGTTTTAATTATCCCTTACTTGGACGATCTCCTGATAAGGGCAAGATCCAGGGAACAGTTAGTAGTCGGAGTAGCACTATCTCAAGTAGTGCTGCGGCAGCACGGGTGGATTCTAAATATCCCAAAATCGCAGCTGATTCCGACGACACGTCTGCTGTTCCTAGGGATGATTCTGGACACAGTCCAGAAAAAGGTGTTTCTCCCGGAGGAGAAAGCCAGGGAGTTATCCGAGCTTGTCAGAAACCTCCTGAAACCAGGCCGAGTCTCAGTGCATCAATGCACAAGGGTCCTGGGAAAAATGGTGGCTTCCTACGAAGCGATTCCATTCGGCAGATTCCACGCAAGAACATTCCAGTGGGATCTGCTGGACAAATGGTCCGGATCGCATCTTCAGATGCATCAGCGGATAACCCTGTCCCCAAGGACAAGGGTGTCTCTCCTGTGGTGGTTGCAGAGTGTTCATCTTCTAGAGGGCCGCAGATTCGGCATTCAGGACTGGGTCCTGGTGACCACGGATGCCAGCCTGAGAGGCTGGGGAGCAGTCACACAGGGAAGAAATTTCCAGGGCTTGTGGTCAAGCCTGGAGACATCACTTCACATAAATATCCTGGAGCTAAGGGCCATTTACAATCCTCTAAGCCAAGCAAGACCTCTGTTTCAAGGTCAGCCGGTGTTGATCCAGTCGGACAACATCACGGCAGTCGCCCACGTAAACAGACAGGGCGGCACAAGAAGCAGGAGGGCAATGGCAGAAGCTGCAAGGATTCTTCGATGGGCGGAAAATCATGTGATAGCACTGTCAGCAGTGTTCATTCCGGGAGTGGACAACTGGGAAGCAGACTTCCTCAGCAGGCACGACCTCCACCCGGGAGAGTGGGGACTTCATCCAGAAGTCTTCCACATGATTGTAAACCGTTGGGAAAAACCAAAGGTGGACATGATGGCGTCCCGCCTCAACAAAAAACTGGACAGGTATTGCGCCAGGTCAAGGGACCCTCAGGCAATAGCTGTGGATGCTCTGGTAACACCGTGGGTGTACCAGTCAGTGTATGTGTTCCCTCCTCTGCCTCTCATACCCAAGGTACTGAGAATTATAAGTCGTAGAGGAGTAAGAACTATACTCGTGGCTCCGGATTGGCCAAGAAGGACTTGGTACCCGGAACTTCAAGAGATGCTCACAGAGGACCCATGGCCTCTGCCTCTAAGAAGGGACCTGCTCCAGTAAGGACCCTGTCTGTTCCAAGACTTACCGCGGCTGCGTTTGACGGCATGGCGGTTGAACGCCGGATCCTGAAGGAAAAAGGCATTCCGGATGAAGTCATCCCTACCCTGATAAAAGCCAGGAAGGATGTAACCGCAAAGCATTATCACCGCCTTTGGCGAAAATATGTTGCGTGGTGCGAGGCCAGGAAGGCCCCAACGGAGGAATTTCAACTGGGTCGTTTCCTGCATTTCCTGCAAACAGGAGTGTCTATGGGCCTCAAATTGGGATCCATTAAGGTTCAGATCTCGGCCCTGTCGATTTTCTTCCAGAAAGAACTGGCTTCAGTTCCTGAAGTTCAGACGTTTGTCAAGGGGGTGCTGCATATACAGCCTCCTTTTGTGCCTCCAGTGGCACCTTGGGATCTCAATGTAGTTTTGGGGTTCCTCAAATCGCATTGGTTTGAACCACTTAAGTCTGTGGATTTAAAATATCTCACATGGAAAGTGGTCATGCTGTTGGCCCTGGCTTCGGCCAGGCGCGTGTCAGAATTGGCGGCTTTATCCTGCAAAAGCCCCTATCTGATTTTCCATTCTGACAGGGCGGAATTGAGGACTCGTCCTCGGTTTCTCCCTAAGGTGGTGTCAGCGTTTTACCTGAACCAACCTATGGTGGTGCCTGCGGCTACTAGGGACTTGGAGGACTCCAAGTTGTTAGACGTTGTTAGGGTCCTGAAAATATGTTTCCAGGACGGCTGGAGTCAGAAAATCTGACTCGCTGTTTATCCTGTATGCACCCAACAAGCTGGGTGCTCCTGCTTAAAAGCAGATTATTGCTCGTTGGATTTGTAGTACAATTCAGCTTGCGCATTCTGTGGCAGGCCTGCCACAGCCAAAATCTGTAAATGCCCATTCTACAAGAAAGGTGGGCTCATCTTGGGCGGCTGCCCGAGGGGTCTCGGCTTTACAACTTTGCCGAGCAGCTACTTGGTCAGGGGCAAACACGTTTGCTAAATTCTACAAATTTGATACCCTGGCTGAGGAGGACCTAGAGTTCTCTCATTCGGTGTTACAGAGTCATCTGCACTCTCCCGCCCGTTTGGGAGCTTTGATATAATCCCCATGGTCCTTACGGAGTTCCCAGCATCCACTAGGACGTCAGAGAAAATAAGAATTTACTCACCGGTAATTCTATTTCTCGTAGTCCGTAGTGGATGCTGGGCGCCCATCCCAAGTGCGGATTATCTGCAATACTTGTACATAGTTATTGTTAACTAATCGGGTTGTTGTTGTGAGCCATCTATCCAGAGGCTCCTCTGTTATCATGCTGTTAACTGGGTTCAGATCATAAGTTGTACGGTGTGATTGGTGTGGCTGGTATGAGTCTTACCCGGGATTCAAAAATCCTTCCTTATTGTGTACGCTCGTCCGGGCACAGTATCCTAACTGAGGCTTGGAGGCGGGTCATAGGGGGAGGAGCCAGTGCACACCAGGTAGTCCTAAAGCTTTACTTTTGTTCCCAGTCTCCTGCGGAGCCGCTATTCCCCATGGTCCTTACGGAGTTCCCAGCATCCACTACGGACTACGAGAAATAGAATTACCGGTGAGTAAATTCTTATTTTCAGTGAGACCTGCTGGCAACAGGCTCACTGCATCGAGGCACTAAGGGGAGAAGAAGCGAACTCGCCTGCTTGGGCTTCTTGGCTACTGGACACCATTAGCTCCAGAGGGACCGAACACAGGCCCAGCCTCGGAGTCCGGTCCCAGAGCCGCGCCGCCGGCCCCCTTACAGAGCCAGAAGCAAGAAGAGGTCCGGAAAATCGGCAGCAGAAGACATCCTGTCTTCACCAAGGTAGCGCACAGCACTGCAGCTGTGCGCCATTGCTCCTCAGGCACACTTCTCACTCCGGTCACTGAGGGTGCAGGGCGCTGGGGGCGCGCCCTGAGCAGCATTAAAAACACCTTGGCTGGCGAAAATACATCACATATAGCCCCCAGGGCTATATGGATGAATTTTAACCCCTTCCAGATTCCTCATAAAAGCGGGAGAAAAGGGCGCTGAGAAGGGGGCGGAGCCTATCTCCTCAGCACACTGGCGCCATTTTCCCTCACATCTCTGCTGGAAGGACTTCTCCCTGGCTCTCCCCTGCAGTCCTGCACTACAGAAAAGGGTAAAAAAAAGAGTGGGGGGGCATTAATTATGTGCAGTATTAACAATACAGCAGCTATAAGGGGAAAAACACTTATATAAGGTTATCCCTGTGTGTGTGTATATATATATATATATATATATATATATATATATATATATATATATATATATATATGTATAGAGCGCTCTGGTGTGTGCTGGCATACTCTCCCTCTGTCTCCCCAAAGGGCTAGTGGGGTCCGGTCCTCTATCAGAGCATTCCCTGCGTGTGTGCGGTGTGTCGGTACGTTTGAGGAGGAAAATGGTGTGGAGGCGGAGCAATTGCCTATAATAGAGATGTCACCCCCTAGGGAGTCGACACCTGAGTGGATGGGCTTATGGAAGGAATTACGTGACAGTGCCAGCTCTTTACAAAAGACAGTTGACGACATGAGACAGCCGGCTACTCAGCTTGTGTCTGTCCAGTAGTCTCAAAGGCCATCAGGGCTCTAAAACGCCCGTTACCTCAGATGGCAGATGCCGACACGGATACTGACTCCAGTGTCGACGATGAAGAGACGAATGTGACTTCCAGTAGGGCCACACGTTACATGATTGAGGCAATGAAAAATGTTTTACATTTTTCTGATAATACCACAGGTACCACTAAAAAGGGTATTATGTTTGGTAAGAAAAAACTACCTGTAGTTTTTCCTGCATCGGAGGAATTAAATGAAGTGTGTGATGAAGCGTGGGTTTCCCCCGATAAAAAACTGATAATTCCTAAAAGGTTATTGGCATCATCCCCCTTCCCGCCAGAGGATAGGGCACGTTGGGAAACACCCCCTAGGGTGGATAAAGCGCTCACACGCTTGTCTAAACAGGTGGCACTACCCTCTCCTGAGACGGCCGCCCTTAAGGAACCTGCTGACAGAAAGCAGGAAAATATCCTAAAATGTATATACACTCACACGGGAGTTATACTGCGACCAGCAATCGCCTCAGCCTGGATGTGCAGTGCTGGGGTAGCTTGGTCGGATTCCCTGATGGACAATATTGATACCCTAGACAGGGACAGTATATTACTGACTATAGAGCATTTAAAAGATGCATTTCTATATATGCGTGATGCACAGAGGGATATCTGCCGACTGGCATCAAGAGTAAGTGCGCTGTCCATTTCTGCCAGAAGAGGGTTATGGACACGACAGTGGTCAGGGGATGCGGATTCCAAAAGGCATATGGAAGTATTGCCTTATAAAGGGGAGGAGTTATTTGGGGGTAGGTCTATCAGACCTGGTAGCCACGGCAACTGCTGGGAAATCCACATTTTTACCCCAGGTAGCCTCTCAACATAAGAAGACGCCGTATTATCAGGCGCAGTCCATTCGGCCCCATAAGGGCAAGCGGGCAAAAGGTTCCTCTTTTCTGCCCCGTGGCAGAGGGAGAGGGAAAAGGCTGCAGCAAACAGCCAGTTCCCAGGAACAGAAGTCCTCTGCCAAGTCCTCAGCATGACGCTGGGGCTTTACAAGCGGACTCAGGCACGGTGGGGGCCCTTCTCCAGAATTTCAGCGTGCAGTGGGCTCACTCGCAAGTGGACCCCTGGATCCTTCAGGTGGTATCCCAGGGGTACAAATTGGAATTCGAGACGTCTCCCCCTCGCCGTTTCCTAAAGTCTGCTTTACCGACGTCTCCCTCCGACAGGGAGGCGGTATTGGAAGCCATTCACAAGCTGTATTCCCAGCAGGTGATAATCACGGTACCCCTCCTGCAACATGGAAAGGGGTATTATTCCACGCTGTTTGTGGTACCGAAGCCGGACGGCTCGGTGAGACCGATTTTAAATCTAAAATCCTTGAACACTTACATACAGAGGTTCAAATTCAAGATGGAGTCACTCAGAGCAGTGATTGCGAACCTGGAAGAAGGGGATTATATGGTGTCTCTGGACATCAAGGATGCTTACCTCCATGTCCCAATTTACCCTTCTCACCAAGGGTACCTCAGGTTCGTGGTACAGAACTGTCACTATCAGTTTCAGACGCTGCCGGTTGGATTGTCCACGGCACCCCGGGTCTTTACCAAGGTAATTGCCGAAATGATGATACTCCTTGGAAGGAAGGGAGTTTTAGTTATCCCTTACTTAGACGATCTCCTGATAAGGGCAAGATCCAGGGAACAGTTGGAAGTCGGGGTAGCACTATCTCAGGTAGTGTTGCGGCAGCACGGTTGGATTCTCAATATTCCAAAATCGCAGCTGATCCCGACGACACGTCTTCTATTCCTAGGGATGATCCTGGACACAGTCCAGAAAAAGGTGTTTCTCCCGGAGGAGAAAGCCAGGGAGTTATCCGAACTAGTCAGACACCTCCTAAAACCAGGCCAAGTATCAGTGCATCAATGCACAAAGGTCCTGGGAAAAATGGTGGCTTCCTACGAAGCAATCCCATTCGGCAGATTCCACGCAAGAACTTTCCAGTGGGATCTGCTAGACAAATGGTCCGGGTCGCATCTTCAGATTCATCAGCGGATAACCTTGTCACCAAAGACAAGGGTGTCTCTCCTGTGGTGGTTGCAGAGTGCTCATCTTCTAGAGGGCCGCAGATTCGGCATTCAGGACTGGGTCCTGATGACCACGGATGCCAGCCTGCGAGGCTGGGGAGCAGTCACACAGGGAAGAAATTTCCAGGGCTTGTGGTCAAGCCTGGAGACATCACTTCACATAAATATCCTGGAGCTGAGGGCCATTTACAATGCTCTAAGCCTAGCAAGACCTCTGCTTCAAGGTCAGCCGGTGTTGATCCAGTCGGACAACATCACGGCAGTCGCCCACGTAAACAGACAGGGCGGCACAAGAAGCAGGAGGGCAATGGCAGAAGCTGCAAGGAAAATCATGTGATAGCACTGTCAGCCGTGTTCATTCCGGGAGTGGACAACTGGGAAGCAGACTTCCTCAGCAGGCACGACCTCCACCCGGGAGAGTGGGGACTTCATCCAGAAGTCTTCCACATGATTGTAAACCGTTGGGAAAAACCAAAGGTGGACATGATGGCGTCCCGCCTCAACAAAAAACTGGACAGGTATTGCGCCAGGTCAAGGGACCCTCAAGCAATAGCTGTGGACGCTCTGGTAACACCGTGGGTGTACCAGTCAGTGTATGTGTTCCCTCCTCTGCCTCTCATTCCCAAGGTACTGAGAATTATAAATCGGAGAGGAGTAAAAACTATACTCGTGGCTCCGGATTGGCCAAGAAGGACTTGGTACCCGGAACTTCAAGAGATGCTCACAGAGGACCCGTGGCCTCTGCCTCTAAGAAGGGACCTGCTCCAGCAAGGACCCTGTCTGTTCCAAGACTTACCGCGGCTGCGTTTGACGGCATGGCGGTTGAACGCCGGATCTTGAAGGAAAAAGGCATTCCGGAGGAAGTCATCCCTACCCTGATCAAAGCCAGGAAGGATGTAACCGCAAAGCATTATCACCGCATTTGGCGGAAATATGTTGCGTGGTGCGAGGCCAGGAAGGCCCCAACGGAGGAATTTCAACTGGGTCGATTCCTGCATTTCCTGCAAACAGGAGTGTCTATGGGCCTCAAATTGGGATCCATTAAGGTTCAGATTTCGGCCCTGTCGATTTTCTTCCAGAAAGAACTGGCTTCAGTTCCTGAAGTTCAGACGTTTGTTAAGGGGGTGCTGCATATACAGCATCCTTTTGTGCCTCCAGTGGCACCTTGGGATCTCAATGTAGTTTTGGGGTTCCTCAAATCACATTGGTTTGAACCACTTAAATCTGTGGATTTAAAATATCTCACATGGAAAGTGGCCATGATGTTGGACAGTGCACCTCAAGGTAAAGGCTGGGTGTGAGATCCTTAGAGAATGGAGTTTAAATGACTCCAAACGTTGTGTGTGACAGGAAGGAGGAAATTGCTTTATGCACTTATATCCTTTTAAAATGTCATTTATTTATATTTTGTAAGATCATGATTGGATGGAAAGGACTCGGGGAAACTACCCACTGAAATGCATTTGGGTCAATTCAATTCGGCAACTTATGAATAGCGCCGGGAATTAGCTTCCGACGCTATTCAATTCAGCTGCTAGTTACCTGCAATTGTCGGGAATTCTCCTCTCATCCCCGGTGATGAGAAGAAACCCCACAAAAGTGCTTCCTCGTGGCCGGCGCGAGGCTGATTCTGTCGGGAATCGGCCTCACGCCGGGGAGTTGAAGTCGGGGAATGCCCGTTCACCGAGTAAGAGCTGCAGAGGTGACAGATTGATTTTAGATACTAATACACTGGAGATTAATAAATCCCCAGAGGAGTCGGAGACCCAGCGAATTAGATGGAATAACTGAGCCACTAAGTAATAAAATTTTAGGAAGGGCAAGACCACCCGAGTCACGGGGTATAGTTAGAGTATCTAATTTAATCCGAGCTCTACGGCTGGACCAAACCAGTGATGACACGAGACCATCCATGATCTATACCAAATAATTTCTGGGGGAGATAAACAGGGGAAGGTTGGAGGACATGCAGCATTTTAGGTAATACAACTATTTTAATGAGGTTGATCCTACCTGTAACAGACAACAGTAAGTTGTCTCCACTGCACACTGTGTAAGTTGGGGTACGCATCTGACAGATTTCAAAGATACGTTGATGTGATTTATCACCATTTCTCTATTGTGAGTTTTGGGTACGCTCCTGAGATTTATACTATAACATCATAAGGACACCAGTTTATTGAAAGATACCTTTATGGGTTTCCACTCACTTGTTTCTGTGTGAGTGGGGTTTGCCCTTCTGCTTTCCAAGTTGTGGAAATAATTTGATTGGTGTGAAACTGTTCTACACTTTTTCTTTTACTCTTGTTTTTTTATGAACCTTGGGCCCACTATATGGTGTTTTCGAGAGGAGGAAGAGCCAATCGGAGAGATTCTGAAGTTGTCACATGAAGGATACACCATCTCGTCAGTAATTAAAGGGATGTATTTTATGTAATTTATATTTTTTATGCGCCCTGGACACAGACACATACCACCCCATTTTGTTCCTCTGACTCCAGTGTCGACTACGATAATGCAAAGTTACAGCCAAAATGGCAGGAAAGTATTCAATATATGATTATTGTAATAAAAGATAATTTGCATATCACTGATGACTCGTCTGTCCTTGACACAAGGGTACACATGTTTAAGGGGAAGAAAGCTGAGGTAAATTTCCCTCCTCTCATGATGAAAAATAGAGGGAATCTCCAGACAAGAGACTGCAGGTTCCCACAAAGAATTCTCAGGGAATATCCTTCCCCTACTAGGGCCAGGATAGGATGGGAATCTTACCCTAGGGTGTCACGTTTGCACAAAAGGTAACCCTGACGTAACAGCTATCCTCAAGGATCCTGCAGATAGCGTGCACATTCTCAGACCGGCGATTGTGTTGGCATGGGTTTATAGCGCTGTAAGAGCGTGGACAGGTACCTTATCAGCAGATTTTGAGACCCTAGTATGTAAATATATATATATATATATATATATATAAAAACACATTCCCAAGTGCGCTAATAATGAAATGTAGTTACACAAATCTTCCAGTGTTTATTTCGTCGGAAAGTGTGGACTGGAGGATGTTTAGATCTGGGGACCTGTAACAGACACCCCTCACCAAAAAGTCACCCAAACAAGAGGCCAACAGGCCAATTAATAAAAAGTTTTTTTAATAACGTATGATTGAACATATGAATTTTGGTACATAATTCAAGATATAAAATTGTATCAATAAAACACAGTCACAACCAATATGTTTGTAAGATGGATTCTAAATACTCCCTCACCTTTTTCAAGGTGCGAGCTCGAAGGGAGTATCTTCACAAACTAGGGTGCAATTTTCTGACTGACAAACCCAACGCGTTTCGTCTTATTGACTTCATCAGGGGTAACTTGTTTGGGGAAAAGATAATGTTCTATTTGAGAAAAACTGCTATTGTGAGATAGAATAAATATATATATATATATATATATATATTAGTGGTATGCAAAAAAATATATACCTACCACATATAGGGAAAAGGATAATTTGCTCTTGATGAATTTCTATGGCAGATCGTAACCTGAAATATGAATAACACATTCTAAGATGTGTTTATATGATGGAACTACTAGGACATTATTATTACTATCCGTTTTAGTGTTACAAATAGTGACTAAAACATACCTCCAAATAGGGATTAATCAAATTCTCCTTTATTAGAATTTAATGGGTGGAGCTCCTATATTCGTGCTTCTGATTGGAGCTTGAATCATTATCCTTTTGTATATAAAATCTATAGACTAATAGTATTTTTGTAAACACTACCTAATAGAGAGAGAAAGGGAATTAGATGTAGACCATTTTTAATGGTTTCCCACCTAATGGGACCTATTAATTGATCATAAAAGATAACATACCTTAAAACTAATTAAGCATAGTTCCTTAAGAGCTGTCTAAAAGAACTCGATCATAGTCCATTGGGACTCTCGACAACCATATGTCGGCGTTTTTGCAGACTGCTAAAAAACCACAAATGTTGGTATTTATATAGAGATACTTGTCCATGTAATTTATCACACGGTCAAGCCAATTCTACTATAAGCATACCTAAAGTGTGGTCTTCAACTCTTATGGTCAAAATTATTTCTGGTTTAAATGTTGACTCACGTAAAATTCTGAAAACATTCAGTTTTAATTTTTAGTGTAAGGTGTGTCAGTCAAAGAAGGCACAGTTCTAACAATGGGCCTAATTCTGAGTTGATCGCAGCAGGACATTTTTTAGCAGTTGGGCAAAACCATGTGCACTGCAGGGGGGACAAATATAACATGTGCAGAGAGAGTTAGATTTGGGTGTGGTGAGTTCAATCTGCAATCTAAATTGCAGTGTAAAAATAAAGCAGCCAGTATTTACTAGAGATGAGCGCCTGAAATTTTTCGGGTTTTGTGTTTTGGTTTTGGGTTCGGTTCCGCGGCCGTGTTTTTTGGGTTCGAACGCGTTTTGGCAAAACCTCACCGAATTATTTTTGTCGGATTCGGGTGTGTTTTGGATTCGGGTGTTTTTTTCCAAAAACACTAAAAAACAGCTTAAATCATAGAATTTGGGGGTCATTTTGATCCCAAAGTATTATTAACCTCAAAAACCATAATTTACACTCATTTTCAGTCTATTCTGAATACCTCACACCTCACAATATTATTTTTAGTCCTAAAATTTGCACCGAGGTCGCTGTGTGAGTAAGATAAGCGACCCTAGTGGCCGACACAAACACCGGGCCCATCTAGGAGTGGCACTGCAGTGTCACGCAGGATGTCCCTTCCAAAAAACCCTCCCCAAACAGCACATGACGCAAAGAAAAAAAGAGGCGCAATGAGGTAGCTGTGTGAGTAAGATTAGCGACCCTAGTGGCCGACACAAACACCGGGCCCATCTAGGAGTGGCACTGCAGTGTCACGCAGGATGGCCCTTCCAAAAAACCCTCCCCAAACAGCACATGACGCAAAGAAAAAAAGAGGCGCAATGAGGTAGCTGACTGTGTGAGTAAGATTAGCGACCCTAGTGGCCGACACAAACACCGGGCACATCTAGGAGTGGCACTGCAGTGTCACGCAGGATGTCCCTTCCAAAAAACCCTCCCCAAACAGCACATGACGCAAAGAAAAAAAGAGGCGCAATGAGGTAGCTGTGTGAGTAAGATTAGCGACCCTAGTGGCCGACACAAACACCGGGCACATCTAGGAGTGGCACTGCAGTGTCACGCAGGATGTCCCTTCCAAAAAACCCTCCCCAAACAGCACATGACGCAAAGAAAAAAAGAGGCGCAATGAGGTAGCTGTGTGAGTAAGATTAGCGACCCTAGTGGCCGACACAAACACCGGGCCCATCTAGGAGTGGCACTGCAGTGTCACGCAGGATGTCCCTTCCAAAAAACCCTCCCCAATCAGCACATGATGCAAAGAAAAAGAAAAGAAAAAAGAGGTGCAAGATGGAATTATCCTTGGGCCCTCCCACCCACCCTTATGTTGTATAAACAAAACAGGACATGCACACTTTAACCAACCCATCATTTCAGTGACAGGGTCTGCCACACGACTGTGACTGATATGACGGGTTGGTTTGGACCCCCCCCAAAAAAGAAGCAATTAATCTCTCCTTGCACAAACTGGCTCTACAGAGGCAAGATGTCCACCTCATCTTCACCCTCCGATATATCACCGTGTACATCCCCCTCCTCACAGATTATCAATTCGTCCCCACTGGAATCCACCATCTCAGCTCCCTGTGTACTTTGTGGAGGCAATTGCTGCTGGTCAATGTCTCCGCGGAGGAATTGATTATAATTCATTTTAATGAACATCATCTTCTCCACATTTTCTGGATGTAACCTCGTACGCCGATTGCTGACAAGGTGAGCGGCGGCACTAAACACTCTTTCGGAGTACACACTTGTGGGAGGGCAACTTAGGTAGAATAAAGCCAGTTTGTGCAAGGGCCTCCAAATTGCCTCTTTTTCCTGCCAGTATAAGTACGGACTGTGTGACGTGCCTACTTGGATGCGGTCACTCATATAATCCTCCACCATTCTATCAATGTTGAGAGAATCATATGCAGTGACAGTAGACGACATGTCCGTAATCGTTGTCAGGTCCTTCAGTCCGGACCAGATGTCAGCATCAGCAGTCGCTCCAGACTGCCCTGCATCACCGCCAGCGGGTGGGCTCGGAATTCTGAGCCTTTTCCTCGCACCCCCAGTTGCGGGAGAATGTGAAGGAGGAGATGTTGACAGGTCGCGTTCCGCTTGACTTGACAATTTTGTCACCAGCAGGTCTTTCAACCCCAGCAGACCTGTGTCTGCCGGAAAGAGAGATCCAAGGTAGGCTTTAAATCTAGGATCGAGCACGGTGGCCAAAATGTAGTGCTCTGATTTCAACAGATTGACCACCCGTGAATCCTTGTTAAGCGAATTAAGGGCTGCATCCACAAGTCCCACATGCCTAGCGGAATCGCTCCGTGTTAGCTCCTCCTTCAATGCCTCCAGCTTCTTCTGCAAAAGCCTGATGAGGGGAATGACCTGACTCAGGCTGGCAGTGTCTGAACTGACTTCACGTGTGGCAAGTTCAAAGGGCATCAGAACCTTGCACAACGTTGAAATCATTCTCCACTGCACTTGAGACAGGTGCATTCCACCTACTATATCGTGCTCAATTGTATAGGCTTGAATGGCCTTTTGCTGCTCCTCCAACCTCTGAAGCATATAGAGGGTTGAATTCCACCTCGTTACCACTTCTTGCTTCAGATGATGGCAGGGCAGGTTCAGTAGTTTTTGGTGGTGCTCCAGTTTTCTGTACGTGGTGCCTGTACGCCGAAAGTGTCCCGCAATTCTTCTGGCCACCGACAGCATCTCTTGCACGCCCCTGTCGTTTTTTTAAAAATTCTGCACCACCAAATTCAAGGTATGTGCAAAACATGGGACGTGCTGGAATTGGCCCAGATTTAATGCACACACAATATTGCTGGCGTTGTCCGATGCCACAAATCCACAGGAGAGTCCAATTGGGGTAAGCCATTCCGCGATGATCTTCCTCAGTTGCCGTAAGAGGTTTTCAGCTGTGTGCGTATTCTGGAAAGCGGTGATACAAAGCGTAGCCTGCCTAGGAAAGAGTTGGCGTTTGCGAGATGCTGCTACTGGTGCCGCCGCTGCTGTTCTTGCGGCGGGAGTCCATACATCTACCCAGTGGGCTGTCACAGTCATATAGTCCTGACCCTGCCCTGCTCCACTTGTCCACATGTCCGTGGTTAAGTGGACATTGGGTACAGCTGCATTTTTTAGGACACTGGTGACTCTTTTTCTGAGGTCTGTGTACATTTTCAGTATCGCCTGCCTAGAGAAATGGAACCTAGATGGTATTTGGTACCGGGGACACAGTACCTCCAACAAGTCTCTAGTTGGCTCTGCAGTAATGATGGATACCGGAACCACGTTTCTCACCACCCAGGATGCCAAGGCCTCAGTTATCCGCTTTGCAGTAGGATGACTGCTGTGATATTTCATCTTCCTCGCAAAGGACTGTTGAACAGTCAATTGCTTACTGGAAGTAGTACAAGTGGGCTTACGACTTCCCCTCTGGGATGACCATCGACTCCCAGCGGCAACAACAGCAGCGCCAGCAGCAGTAGGCGTTACACGCAAGGATGCATCGGAGGAATCCCAGGCAGGAGAGGACTCGTCAGACTTGCCAGTGACATGGCCTGCAGGACTATTGGCATTCCTGGGGAAGGAGGAAATTGACACTGAGGGAGTTGGTGGGGTGGTTTGCGTGAGCTTGGTTACAAGAGGAAGGGATTTACTGGTCAGTGGACTGCTTCCGCTGTCACCCAAAGTTTTTGAACTTGTCACTGACTTATTATGAATGCGCTGCAGGTGACGTATAAGGGAGGATGTTCCGAGGTGGTTAACGTCCTTACCCCTACTTATTACAGCTTGACAAAGGGAACACACGGCTTGACACCTGTTGTCCGCATTTCTGGTGAAATACCTCCACACCGAAGAGCTGATTTTTTTGGTATTTTCACCTGGCATGTCAACGGCCATATTCCTCCCACGGACAACAGGTGTCTCCCCGGGTGCCTGACTTAAACAAACCACCTCACCATCAGAATCCTCCTGGTCAATTTCCTCCCCAGCGCCAGCAACACCCATATCCTCCTCATCCTGGTGTACTTCAACACTGACATCTTCAATCTGACTATCAGGAACTGGACTGCGGGTGCTCCTTCCAGCACTTGCAGGGGGCGTGCAAATGGTGGAAGGCGCATGCTCTTCACGTCCAGTGTTGGGAAGGTCAGGCATCGCAACCGACACAATTGGACTCTCCTTGTGGATTTGGGATTTCAAAGAACGCACAGTTCTTTGCGGTGCTTTTGCCAGCTTGAGTCTTTTCAGTTTTCTAGCGAGAGGCTGAGTGCTTCCATCCTCATGTGAAGCTGAACCACTAGCCATGAACATAGGCCAGGGCCTCAGCCGTTCCTTGCCACTCCGTGTGGTAAATGGCATATTGGCAAGTTTACGCTTCTCCTCCGACAATTTTATTTTAGGTTTTGGAGTCCTTTTTTTTCTGATATTTGGTGTTTTGGATTTGACATGCTCTGTACTATGACATTGGGCATCGGCCTTGGCAGACGACGTTGCTGGCATTTCATCGTCTCGGCCATGACTAGTGGCAGCAGCTTCAGCACGAGGTGGAAGTGGATCTTGATCTTTCCCTAATTTTGGAACCTCAACTTTTTTGTTCTCCATATTTTATAGGCAGAACTAAAAGGCACCTCAGGTAAACAATGGAGATGGATGGATTGGATACTAGTATACAATTATGGACGGACTGCCACGGTTAGGTGGTATAAAAAAACCACGGTTAGGTGGTATATAATACAATTATGGATGGACGGACTGCCTGCCGAGTGCCGACACAGAGGTAGCCACAGCCGTGAACTACCGCACTGTACACTGGTTGATAAAGAGATAGTAGTATACTCGTAACAACTAGTATGACGACGGTATAAAGAATGAAAAAAAAACCACGGTTAGGTGGTATATATTATAATACAATTATGGTTGGACGGACTGCCTGCCGAGTGCCGACACAGAGGTAGCCACAGCCGTGAACTACCGCACTGTACACTGGTTGATAAAGAGATAGTAGTATACTCGTAACAACTAGTATGACGACGGTATAAAGAATGAAAAAAAAACCACGGTTAGGTGGTATATATTATAATACAATTATGGATGGACGGACTGCCTGCCGAGTGCCGACACAGAGGTAGCCACAGCCGTGAACTACCGCACTGTACACTGGTTGATAAAGAGATAGTAGTATACTCGTAACAACTAGTATGACGATGGTATAAAGAATGAAAAAAAAACCACGGTTAGGTGGTATATATTATAATACAATTATGGTTGGACGGACTGCCTGCCGAGTGCCGACACAGAGGTAGCCACAGCCGTGAACTACCGCACTGTACACTGGTTGATAAAGAGATAGTAGTATACTCGTAACAACTAGTATGACGACGGTATAAAGAATGAAAAAAAAACCACGGTTAGGTGGTATATAATACAATTATGGTTGGACGGACTGCCTGCCGAGTGCCGACACAGAGGTAGCCACAGCCGTGAACTACCGCACTGTACACTGGTTGATAAAGAGATAGTAGTATACTCGTAACAACTAGTATGACGACGGTATAAAGAATGAAAAAAAAACCACGGTTAGGTGGTATATATTATAATACAATTATGGATGGACGGACTGCCTGCCGAGTGCCGACACAGAGGTAGCCACAGCCGTGAACTACCGCACTGTACACTGGTTGATAAAGAGATAGTAGTATACTCGTAACAACTAGTATGACGACGGTATAAAGAATGAAAAAAAAACCACGGTTAGGTGGTATATATTATAATACAATTATGGTTGGACGGACTGCCTGCCGAGTGCCGACACAGAGGTAGCCACAGCCGTGAACTACCGCACTGTACACTGGTTGATAAAGAGATAGTAGTATACTCGTAACAACTAGTATGACGACGGTATAAAGAATGAAAAAAAAACCACGGTTAGGTGGTATATAATACAATTATGGTTGGACGGACTGCCTGCCGAGTGCCGACACAGAGGTAGCCACAGCCGTGAACTACCGCACTGTACACTGGTTGATAAAGAGATAGTAGTATACTCGTAACAACTAGTATGACGACGGTATAAAGAATGAAAAAAAAACCACGGTTAGGTGGTATATAATACAATTATGGTTGGACGGACTGCCTGCCGAGTGCCGACACAGAGGTAGCCACAGCCGTGAACTACCGCACTGTACACTGGTTGATAAAGAGATAGTAGTATACTCGTAACAACTAGTATGACGACGGTATAAAGAATGAAAAAAAAACCACGGTTAGGTGGTATATATTATAATACAATTATGGTTGGACGGACTGCCTGCCGAGTGCCGACACAGAGGTAGCCACAGCCGTGAACTACCGCACTGTACACTGGTTGATAAAGAGATAGTAGTATACTCGTAACAACTAGTATGACGACGGTATAAAGAATGAAAAAAAAACCACGGTTAGGTGGTATATATTATAATACAATTATGGATGGACGGACTGCCTGCCGAGTGCCGACACAGAGGTAGCCACAGCCGTGAACTACCGCACTGTACACTGGTTGATAAAGAGATAGTAGTATACTCGTAACAACTAGTATGACGACGGTATAAAGAATGAAAAAAAACCACGGTTAGGTGGTATATAATACAATTATGGTTGGACGGACTGCCTGCCGAGTGCCGACACAGAGGTAGCCACAGCCGTGAACTACCGCACTGTACACTGGTTGATAAAGAGATAGTAGTATACTCGTAACAACTAGTATGACGACGGTATAAAGAATGAAAAAAAAACCACGGTTAGGTGGTATATATTATAATACAATTATGGATGGACGGACTGCCTGCCGAGTGCCGACACAGAGGTAGCCACAGCCGTGAACTACCGCACTGTACTGTGTCTGCTGCTAATATAGACTGGTTGATAAAGAGATAGTATACAATACTACTAATATACTGGTGGTCAGGCACTGGTCACCACTAGTCACACTGGCAGTGGCACTCCTGCAGCAAAAGTGTGCACTGTTTAATTTTAATATAATATTATTTATCATGTACTCCTGGCTCCTGCTATAACAACCTGCAGTGCTCCCCAGTCTCCCCCACAATTATAAGCTTTATATACAATACATTGATGTGCAGCACACTGGGCTGAGCAGTGCACACAGACTGAGTCACTGTGTGACTGTGTATCGTTTTTTTCAGGCAGAGAACGGATATATTAAATAAAACAAACAACTGCACTGTCTCTGGTGGTCACTGGTCACTGTGGTCGTCAGTCACTAAACTCTGTCTGCACTCTCTTCTAATCTACAGTATCACAGCAATCTCTCTCTCTCTCTCTCTTCTAAATCTAATCTAAATGGAGAGGACGCCAGCCACGTCCTCTCCCTATCAATCTCAATGCACGTGTGAAAATGGCGGCGACGCGCGGCTCCTTATATAGAATCCGAGCCTCGCGAGAATCCGACAGCGTCATGATGACGTTCGGGCGCGCTCGGGTTAACCGAGCAAGGCGGGAAGATCCGAGTCGCTCGGACCCGTGAAAAAAAAAGTGAAGTTCGTGCGGGTTCGGATTCAAAGAAACCGAACCCGCTCATCTCTAGTATTTACCCTGCATAGAAAAAATAACTTACCCAAATCTAACTCTCTCTGCACATGTTATATTTGCCCCCCTCTGCAGTGCACATGGTTTTGCCCAACTGCTAAAAAATTTCCTGCTGCGATCAACTTGGAATTACCCCCAATAAGTATAATAGCTAAATCCAACAGATCTCATAAAGTCATTCTTATCAGAAATCAGAGCATTATTGATACTTAAAAAAGGACTCTAATGCTCTGATTTCTGATAAGAATGACTTTATGAGATCTGTTGGATTTAGCTATTATTCTTATTGTCAGGACTGTGCCTTCTTATAAATAATAATAGTGTTGCTGTGTGTTTTTTTTTTTTAAAGAATTTATCTTGTGAAATTTATTGTAAACTGTTACTATTCCTATGGTTAGAACTGTGCCCTCTATTTTGACAACGACAATGTTTCCATTTCTCTGAAAAGATCTATTCCTTGAGCCCTATTGAGGAAGTCGTATCTTTTATATCCTTGTGATTGTCAAACCAGCCATATAAGTATTGGTATGTACACTCATATATTTGCTAGTGATCTTCTATGACTGACACACCTTACACTAAAAATTAAAACTGAATGTTTTCAGAATTTTACGTGAGTCAACATTTAAACCAGAAATAATTTTGACCATAAGAGTTGAAGACCACACTTTAGGTATGCTTATAGTAGAATTGGCTTGACCGTGTGATAACTTACATGGACAAGTATCTCTATATAAATAACATTTGTGTTTTTTTTAGCAGTCTGCAAAAATGCCGACATATGGTTGTCGAGAGTCCCAATGGACTATGATCAAGAGTTTTTAGACGGCTCTTAAGGAACTATGCTTAATTAGTTTTCTCTGATGTCCTAGTGGATGCTGGGTACTCCGTAAGGACCATGGGGTATAGACGGGCTCCGCAGGAGACTGGGCACTCTTAAAATAAAGATTAGGTACTATATCTGGTGTGCACTGGCTCCTCCCTCTATGCCCCTCCTCCAGACCTCAGTTAGTGTCTGTGCCCGGCAAGAGCTGGATGCACACTAGGGGCTCTCCTGAGCTTCTAGAAAAGAAAGTATTTATTAGGTTTTTTATTTTCAGTGAGTTCTGCTGGCAACAGACTCACTGCTACGAGGGACTGAGGGGAGAGAAGCGAACCTACCTGCTTGCAGCTAGCTTCTGCTTCTAAGTCTACTGGACACCATTAGCTCCAGAGGGATCGAGCACAGGCCCAGCCTCGGTCGTCCGGTCCAGGAGCCGCGCCACCGTCCCCCTTGCAGAGCCAGAAGCAAGAAGAACATCCTGAAAGTCGGCGGCTGAAGACTCCGGTCTTCATTAAGGTAGCGCACAGCACTGCAGCTGTGTGCCATTGCTCCCTATGCACACCACATACTCCGGTCACTGATGGGTGCAGGGCGCTGGGGGAGGGGGGGCGCCCTGGGCTGCAATTAGAGTACCTTACCTTGGCAAACAGCACATAATATAGTCTAAAAAACTATATATGTGCAAAAATCCCCCGCCATAATATAAATATAAGAGCGGGAGAAGTCCGCAGAGAAGGGGGCGGGGCTATCTCCCTCAGCACACTGGCGCCATTTCCTCTTCACAGCTCCCCAGGCTCTCCCCTGCAGTTTCCAGGCTCAAAGGGTAAAAAAGAGAGGGGGGGCACTAAATTTAGGAGCAAACTGTATATGTAAAGCAGCTATAGGGAAAAATCATTTTGTGTTGGTGTAAATCCCTGATTATATAGCGCTGTGGTGTGTGCTGGCATACTCTCTCTCTGTCTCCCCAAAGTACTTAGTGGGGTCCTGTCCTCAGTCAGAGCATTCCCTGTGTGTGTGTCGGTACGGCCGTGTCGACATGTTTGATGTGGAGGCGGAGCAGGTGCCGATAAGTGTGATGTCACCCCCTGCGGGGCCGACACCAGAGTGGACGGATATGTGGAAGGTTTTAACCGACAGTGTCAACTCCTTACATAAAAGGTTCGATGACATAACAGCTGTGGGACAGCCGGCTTCTCAGCCCGTGCCTGCCCAGGCGTCTCAAAGGCCATCAGGGGCTCAAAAACGCCCGCTACCTCAGATGGCTGACACAGATGTCGACACGGACTCTGACTCCAGTGTCGACGAGGACGAGACTAATGTACATTCCACTAGGGCCATCTGTTGCATGATTACGGCAATGAAAAATGTGTTGCACATTTTTGACATTAACCCAGGTACCACTAAAAAGGGTATTATGTTTGGGGAGAAAAAGCAACCGGTGGTTTTTTCCCCATCAGATGAGTTAAATGAAGTATGTGAAGAAGCGTGGGCTTCCCCCGATAAGAAATTGGTAATTTCTAAAAGGTTACTAATGACGTACCCTTTCCCGCCAGAGGACAGGTTACGTTGGGAGACATCCCCTAGGGTGGATAAGGCGCTCACACGCTTGTCAAAAAAGGTGGCACTGCCGTCTCAGGATATGGCCGCCTTAAAGGAGCCTGCTGATAGAAAGCAGGAGGCTATCCTGAAGTCTGTTTATACACACTCAGGTACTATACTGAGACCTGCTATTGCTTCAGCATGGATGTGCAGTGCTGCAGCTGCGTGGTCAGATTCCCTGTCAGATAATATTGATACCCTAGACAGGGATACTATTTTGCTGACCATAGAGCATATTAAAGACGTCGTCTTATATATGAGGGATGCACAGTGGGATATCTGCCGACTGGCATCTAGAATTAATGCATTGTCCATTTCTGCCAGAAGAGTATTATGGACTCGGCAGTGGACAGGTGATGCTGATTCTAAAAGGCACATGGAGGTTTTACCTTATAAGGGTAAGGAACTGTTTGGGGATGGTCTCTCGGACCTAGTATCCACAGCGACAGCTGGGAAGTCGACATTTTTACCTCAGGTTTCCTCACAGCCTAAGAAAGCACCGTATTATCAGGTACAGTCCTTTCGGCCACAAAAAGGCAAGCGGGTCAGAGGCGCTTCCTTTCTGCCCAGAGGCAAGAGAAGAGGGAAAAATCTGCACCAGACAGCCAGTTCCCAGGAACAAAAATCCTCCCCCACTTCCTCTAAGTCCACCGCATGACGCTGGGGCTCCACAGGCAGAGCCAGGTGCGGTGGGGGCGCGTCTCCGGAACTTCAGCGACCGGTGGGTTCGCTCACGGGTGGATCCCTGGGTTCTGCAAGTGGTATCTCAGGGATACAAGCTGGAGTTCGAGGCCACTCCCCCTCGCCGTTACCTCAAATCTGCCTTGCCGGCTGCTCCCAAAGAAAGGGAGCTAGTACTGGACGCTATTCACAAGCTGTACCTCCAGCCAGAGCCGTAACTCTGGGAGGCAATGGAGTCGGCTGCCGCCGGGCTCCTGCCCTGCAGGGGGCACCACTCCTCAGGGATGTTGGGGACAGGAGTCCCAGCAGGCATTTGTAGCCATGGAGAGATAGAACCACTGACATATGTACCTTAGTGGTGCAAGCTGTCTCACTCTTCTGTGCACCTCCGCCCCCTTCCCCCGGCAAGTACTACAGTCACCTGTTGCTGGCCGTTGGCTGCCGCTGTGCAGGGAGGATGGAGGTCTCTGCTGGTGGTTTCTGGCTCCTAAGTCTCCTCTGTGTGTTGTTCTGCTGCTGCCTGTCCCTCCTCAGACCCTGATCATCGAAGAAACCCTGACGGCTCCCATCACAGACACCCAGACCCCAAAGTACATGATGGGTGTTACTGTGTGAAAGTGTGGGGAGGGGGGGGAAGGCTGTTTCAGACATAGGCTGCATGTTACTGTGTGTGTGTGTGTGTGTGTGTGTGTGTGTGTGTGTGTGTGTGTGTGTGTGTGTGTTTGTGTGTGTCAATCTCTATCTTTCTAAGGGGGGGCACCAACATTTATCTTGCCTCCGGGCGCCTGCGACGAACTTACGCCACTGCCTCCAGCAGGTGATAATCAAGGTACCCCCCCTTCAACAGGGGCGGGGTTACTATTCCACAATGTTTGTAATACCGAAACCAGACGGTTCGGTGAGACCCATCCTAAATTTAAAATCCTTGAACACTTATATAAGGAAGTTCAAGTTCAAGATGGAATCGCTCAGGGCGGTTATTGCAAGCCTGGAAGAGGGGGATTTTATGGTGTCATTGGACATCAAGGATGCATACCTGCATGTCCCCATTTACCCGCCTCACCAGGAGTAGGTTTGTGGTACAGGACTGTCATTACCAATTCCAGACGTTGACGTTTGGTCTGTCCACGACACAGAGGGTATTTACCAAAGTAATGGCCGAAATGATGATACTCCTTCGAAAGAAGGGAGTTATAATTATCCCGTACTTGGACGATCTCCTGATAAAGGCGAGGTCCAAGGAGCAGTTGCTAGTCAGCGTAGCACTATCTCAGGAAGTGCTGCATCAGCACGGCTGGATTCTGAATATTCCAAAGTCACAGCTGATTCCTGCGACGCGTCTGCTGTTCCTGTGTATGGTTCTGGACACATAACAAAAGAAGGTGTTTCTCCCGGAGGACAAGGCCCAGGAATTATCATCTCTGGTCAGGGACCTCCTGAAACCAAAACAGGTGTCGGTGCATCACTGCACGCGAATCCTGGGAAAGATGGTAGCTTCTTACGAAGCGATTCCCTTCGGCAGGTTCCATGCGAGGATCTTCCAGTGGGATCTATTGGACAAGTGGTCCGGATCGCATCTTCAGATGAATCGGTTTATCACCCTGTCCCACGAGGGCCAGGGTGTCTCTGCTGTTGTGGCTGCAGAGTGCTCATCTTCTCGAGGGTCGCAGATTCGGCATACAGGACTGCGAGGTTGGGGGGCAGTCACTCAGGGAAGGAACTTCCAAGGACAATGGTCGAGTCAGGAAACTTCCCTACACATAAATATTCTGGAACTACGGGCCATTTACAATGCGTCAATGAGTCAAGCAGAATCCCTGCTTCAAAGCCAACCGGTGCTGATTCAGTCAGACAACATCACGGCAGTCGCCCATGTAAATCGACAGGGCAGCACAAGAAGCAGGATGGCAATGGCAGAAGCCACAAAGATTCTTCGATGGGCGGAGAATCACGTGCTAGCACTGTCAGCAGTGTTCATTCCGGGAGTGGACAACTGGGAAGCAGACTTCCTCAGCAGACACGACCTCCACCCGGGAGAGTGGGGACTTCATCCAGAAGTCTTCCACATGATTGTAAACCGTTGGGAAAAACCAAAGGTGGACATGATGGCGTCCCGCCTCAACAAAAAACTGGACAGGTATTGCGCCAGGTCAAGGGACCCTCAGGCAATAGCTGTGGACGCTCTGGTAACACCGTGGGTGTACCAGTCAGTGTATGTGTTCCCTCCTCTGGTACTGAGAATTATAAGTCGGAGAGGAGTAAGAACTATACTCGTGGCTCCGGATTGGCCAAGAAGGACTTGGTACCCGGAACTTCAAGAGATGATATCAGAGGACCCGTGGCCTCTGCCCCTCAGACAGGACCTGCTACAGCAGGGGCCCTGTCTGTTCCAAGACTTACCGCGGCTGCGTTTGACGGCATGGCGGTTGAACGCCGGATCCTAGCGGAGAAGGGCATTCCAGACGAAGTCATTCCTACGCTGATAAAAGCTAGGAAGGATGTGACAGCAAAGCATTATCATCGCATATGGCGAAAATATGTTGCTTGGTGTGAGGCCAGGAAGGCCCCAACGGAAGAATTCCAGCTGGGTCGATTCCTGCACTTCCTACAGGCAGGAGTGACTATGGGCCTAAAGTTGGGATCTATAAAAGTCCAGATTTCGGCCCTATCTATTTTCTTTCAGAAAGAACTGGCTTCACTGCCTGAAGTTCAGACGTTTGTTAAGGGAGTGCTGCATATTCAGCCTCCTTTTGTGCCTCCAGTGGCACCTTGGGATCTCAACATGGTGTTGGATTTCCTAAAATCACACTGGTTTGAGCCACTTAAGACCGTGGAGCTAAAATATCTCACGTGGAAGGTGGTTATGCTATTGGCCTTGGCTTCGGCCAGGCGGGTGTCAGAATTGGCGGCTTTGTCGTGTAAAATCCCGTATCTGATTTTCCATATGGACAGGGCGGAACTGAGGACTCGTCCCCAGTTTCTCCCTAAGGTGGTATCGGCGTTTCATTTGAACCAACCTATTGTGGTGCCTGCGGCTACTCGGGACTTGGAGGATTCCAAGTTACTGGACGTAGTGTGGGCCCTGAAAATCTATGTTTCCAGGACCGCTAGAGTCAGAAAGACTGACTCGCTATTTATCCTGCATGCACCCAACAAGCTGGGTGCTCCTGCTTCGGAGCAGACAATTGCTCGCTGGATCTGTAGCACGATTCAACTTGCACATTCCGCGGCTGGACTGCCGCATCCTAAATCTGTAAAAGCCCATTCCACAAGGAAGGTGGGCTCTTCTTGGGCGGCTGCCCGAGGGGTCTCGGCTTTACAACTTTGCCGAGCTGCTACTTGGTCGGGTTCAAACACTTTTGCAAAATTCTACAAGTTTGATACCCTGACTGAGGAGGACCTTGAGTTTGCTCATTCGGTGCTGCAGAGTCATCCGCACTCTCCCGCCCGTTTGGGAGCTTTGGTATAATCCCCATGGTCCTTACAGAGTACCCAGCATCCACTACGGACTACGAGAAATAGAATTACCGGTGAGTAAATTCTTATTTTAAGGTATGTTATCTTTTATGATCAATTAATAGGTCCCATTAGGTGGGAAACCATTAAAAATGGTCTACATCCAATTCCCTTTCTCTCTCTATTAGGTAGTGTTTACAAAAATACTATTAGTCTATAGATTTTATATACAAAAGGATAACGATTCAAGCTCCAATCAGAAGCACGAATATAGGAGCTCCACCCATTAAATTCTAATAAAGGAGAATTTGATTAATCCCTATTTGGAGATATGTTTTAGTCACTATTTGTAACACTAAAACGGATAATAATAATAATGTCCTAGTAGTTCCATCAAATAAACACATCTTAGAATGTGTTATTCATATTTCAGGTTATGATCTGCCATAGAAATTCATCAAGAGCAAATTATCCTTTTCCCTATATGTGGTAGGTATATATGTTTTGCATACCACTAATATATATCTGTATATATATATATATATATATATATATATATATACACACATATACATATATATATATATATATATATATATATGTATATATAATATTCCTATCTCACAATAGCAGTTTTTCTCAAATAGAACATTATCTTTTCCCCAAACAAGTTACCCCTGATGAAGTCAATAAGACGAAACGCGTTGAGTTGGCAGTCAGAAAATCGCACCCTAGTTTGTGAAGATACTCCCTTCGAGCTCGCACCTTGAAAAAGGTGAGGGAGTATTTAGAATCCATCTTACAAACATGTTGGTTGTGACTGTGTTTTATTGATACAATTTTATATCTTGAATTATGTACCAAAATTCATATGTTCAATCATACGTTATTAAAAAAAACTTTTTATTAATTGGCCTGTTGGCCTCTTGTTTGGGTGACTTTTTGGTGAGGGGTGTCTGTTACAGGTCCCCAGATCTAAACATCCTCCAGTCCACACTTTCCGACGAAATAAACGCTGGAAGATTTGTGTAACTACATTTCATTATTAGCGCACTTGGGAATCTGTGTTTTTCTCTGTATGTTTTTGAGGTTTCCCAACAAAGACCTCTCCCAGTGTGCCGCTCTTGAGTTGGCGCAAGATAAAGATACTTTTGTGTTTCTATATATATATATATATATATATATATTTATGTATGTGCAAAATGGTAGAACCCAGCACCTTCTGTGTTATGCAAACTCCAAGTGCAAACTTAAATAGTTATATGCGTACCGCATCCCATGTGGCTATCAAGCATGTGATATAAATCGTAGTTCTCCTGATGTCGGTCCTGGAGCTTTCCCACTAACTTCTTGGACGGTCCGTATGAAAATTAGAAGAATACCACAAAATAGTGTAATATTGCCAGCATATATGAAGGTGTGCTTAAATAAATATTCTAATGTGATTAGTAGTGGTGCCTTTAAATAAACAGTGCACCCAGTGTCATAATGAAGTGACTGTGAAGAAAGTGCCCATCGCCTGTAGTAAAATATACAAGTACCCTCAGGACTTCTAAAACTTGCATGTAGGAGTAACTTTGTATAGTTCTTCTCCTGTAGTTCTTGTTGGGGACCCTTAGAAATGAAATAGAGTCGGTTTCGGCATGGTTGGTTCTTTCTCAGTGTCTTTTGCCACAAGATAAAAATGGTGTAAGTTCCAGGACCAATCTTACAGCAGACCCTTCACGCTGCCTGCCACTGCCCGAGGTACCCTCTCTGTACTGAGCCTTCCCCGTGGGTGTTCCAGTCGGTCTATGTATTTCCTCCTCTTCCTCTCATACACAAGGTGCTGAGGATAATAAGAAAAAGAGGAGGGAGAAAAATCCTCATTGTTCCAGATTGGCCATGAAGGACCTGGTATCCAGATCTGCAAGAAATGCTCACACCCGTGGCCTTCTTCCTCTAAGACGGGACCTGTTGCAACAAGGGCCCTGTCTGTTCCAAGACTTACCACGGCTGCGTTTGACGGCATGGCGGTTTAACGCCGGATCCTAGCAGAAAAGGGCATTCCGGACGAGGTCATTCCCACGCGGATAAAGGCTAGGAAGTACGTGACAGCTAAACATTATCACCGTATTTGGCGAAAATATGTTTCTTGGTGTGAGGCCAGGAATGCTCCTACAGAGGAATTCCAGCTGGGCCGTTCCCTTCACTTCCTACAGTCAAAAGTGAATTTGGGCCTCAAATTGGGTTCCATTAAGGTCCAGATTTCGACCCTATCTATTTTCTTTCAAAAAGAGTTGGCTTCTCTACCAGAAGTTCAGACGTTTGTAAAGGGAGTGCTGCATATTCATCCTCCTTTTGTGCCTCCAGTGGCACCTTGGGATCTTATTGTGATGTTAAGTTTCCTGAAATCACACTGGTTTGAACCACTTAAAGCGGTGGAGTTAAAATATCTCACGTGGAAAGTGGTCGTGATATTAGCCTTGGCTTCGGCTAGGCGTGTGTCAGAAGTAGCGGCTTTGTCACATAAAAGCCCCTATCTGGTTTTCCATATGGGTAGAGCAGAATTGCGGACCTGTCCACAAGTTCTGTCAAAAGTGGTGTCATCCTTTTATATGAACCAACCTATTGTGGTGCCTGTGGCTACTCGTGACTTGGAGGATTCCGAGTTACTGGATGTGGTCAGGGGTTTGAAGGTTTATGTGGCCAGAACGGCTAGAGTCGGGAAAACGGAGTCACTGTTTATCCTGTATGCATCCAACAAGCTGGGTGCTCCTGCTTCAAAGCAAACTATTGCTCGCTGGATCTGTAATACGATTCAGCAGGATCATTGGTGGTCATTCCGAGTTGATCGGTCGTTATTTTTTTTTCGCAACGGAGCAATTAGTCGCTAATGCGCATGCGCAATGTCAGCAGTAAATTTGCTATGCAGTTAGTTATTTTACTCACAGCATTACGAGGTATTTTCTTTGTTCTGATGATCGTAATGTGATTGACAGGAAGTGGTGTTTCTGGGCGGAAACTGGCCGCTTTATGGGAGTGTGTGAAAAAAACGCTACCGTTTCTGGGAAAAACGCAGGAGTGTCTGAAGAAACGGGAGAGTGTCTGGGCGAACGCTGGGTGTGTTTGTGACGTCAAACCAGGATCGAAACTGAACTGATCGCAGATGCCGAGTAAGTCTGGAGCTGCTCAGAAACTGCTAAGAAATGTCTATTCGCAATTCTGTTAATCTTTAGTTCGCAATTTTGATAAGCTAAGATTCACTCCAGTAGGCAGCGGCTTAGCGTGTGCAAAGCTGCTAAAAGCAGCTTGCGAGTGAACAACTCGGAATCACCCCCTTCTGCGTCTGGATTGACGCTGCCAAAATCAGTTAAGGCCCATTCCACAAGGAAGGTGGTGGGCTCTTCTTGGGCGGCTGCCCGAGTGGTCTCGACATTACAGCTGTGCCGAGCGGCTACTTGGTTGGGTTCAAACGCTTTTGCAAAGTTCTACAAGTTTGATACCCTGGTTGAGGAGGACCTTGTGTTTGCTCATTCGGTGCTGCAGAGTCATCCGCACTCTCCCGCCCGTTTGGGAGCTTTGGTATATTCCCCATGGTCCTTACCGAGTCCCCAGCTTCCACTAGGATGTTAGAGAAAATAAGATTTTACTCACCGGTAATTCTATTTCTCGTAGTCCGTAGTGGATGCTGGGCGCCCGTCCCAAGTGCGGACTTCTGCAATACTTGTATATAGTTACTGCTACAATAAGGGTTATGTTATGGTTGCATCAGGGTTGCTCTGATGCTCTGTTGTTGTTAATACTGTTGACTGGGTAAGGTTATCACAAGTTATACGGTGTGATTGGTGTGGCTGGTATGAGTCTTACCCTGGATTCCAAAATCCTTTCCTTGTACTGTCAGCTCTTCCGGGCACAGTTTCCCTAACTGAGGTCTGGAGGAGGGACATAGATGGAGGAGCCAGTGCACACCAGAACCTAAATTCTTTCTTAAAGTGCCCTGTCTCCTGCGGAGCCCGTCTATTCCCCCATGGTCCTTACGGAGTCCCCAGCATCCACTACGGACTACAAGAAATAGACTTACCGGTGAATAAAATCTTATTTTCTAGGAAAGCCCCGGATAAATTTTACAAGGTATGGGATAGGTGGTTATCATCGCCACTCAATCAGTGTACTGGTCACCACATGTGGCACTATCTTATGGACTAACGATAAGAAACCACGCCACTCCTTCTGTATACTATGTAGCTGTTTCCAAATTTATTTAGTAATGATTGTTTATGCATACAACATTTGTAATCTTTACTCTGTGAACATCTTGCAAACGTTGTTATTGTATGTTATGTTTTGTCTGTCTGAAAAAATCAATAAAAACATACTGAATTAAAAAAAAAAAGTATGAAAAGGTTCAAAAAAAAGAAAAAAACTCATGAAAAACTCATGTTGACCAAGAAACCCTGTTGACCTAGTTACTGTCGACCTAGAGACCGGATCCCAGGCTAAACTTAGCTCTGTTTTCCGGCTGTCCAGGGTGTATCTAGCGTCTCCAAGTTCCGCCTTCCGCCAGCTACCGGCAGAGGCCTAGTCAAGTGACTAGTGGGGATTCGTGAGCACCACGCAGATGTGGTAAGACGGTATGTCGACCCATACAGAGCAGAAACATGGTTCCAGATGACGCGGCAGGTTAGGAGTTTGGTGGTGGCAGCGCAGAACCTGCCCACTGCGCAGTGGGTGGAGTTAGTAACAGGCGGTTACTGACGGTAAGCGGGAATCCCCTATGTGGCCAGGTCCTGTGTGACCTAAACATCCATTCTGTGTACAGGGGCTGGGACGCAAAAGCGGTGAGGGCTTTCCGATGGGACTGTCCGGTAACAGTATCCATCGTTACTGCAGTCTGTCCTACCTGCGATACACTTCCCTGTCTCCATACTGCTGTGTGATGTAACGTCACCTGGTGATTCTACCCATCGTTACTGCAGTCTCCTACCTGCGATACACTTCCATGTCTCCATACTGCTGTGTGATGTAACGTCATCTGGTGATTCTACCCATCGTTACTGCAGTCTCCTCCTACCTGCGATACACTTCCCTGTCTCCATACTGCTGTGTGATGTGACGTCATCTGGTGATTCTACCCATCGTTACTGCAGTCTGGCCTACCTGCGATACACTTCCATGTCTCCATACTGCTGTGTGATGTAACGTCACCTGGTGATTCTACCCATCGTTACTGCAGTCTCCTACCTGCGATACACTTCCCTGTCTCCATACTGCTGTGTGATGTAACGTCATCTGGTGATTCTACCCACCGTTACTGCAGTCTCCTACCTGCGATACACTTCCCTGTCTCCATACTGCTGTGTGATGTAACGTCATCTGGTGATTCTACCCATCGTTACTGCAGTCTCCTCCTACCTGCGATACACTTCCATGTCTCCATACTGCTGTGTGATGTATCGTTACCTGGTGATTCTACCCATCGTTACTGCAGTCTCCTACCTGCGATACACTTCCATGTCTCCATACTGCTGTGTGATGTAACGTCACCTGGTGATTCTACCCATCGTTACTGCAGTCTCCTACCTGCGATACACTTCCATGTCTCCATACTGCTGTGTGATGTGACGTCACCTGGTGATTCTACCCATCGTTACTGCAGTCTCCTACCTGCGATACACTTCCATGTCTCCATACTGCTGTGTGATGTAACATCACCTGGTGATTCTATCCATCGTTACTACAGTCTCCTACCTGTGATACACTTCCATGTCTCCATACTGCTGTGTGATGTAACGTCATCTGGTGATTCTACCCACCGTTACTGCAGTCTCCTACCTGCGATACACTTCCATGTCTCCATACTGCTGTGTGGTGTAACGTCATCTGGTGATTCTACCCATCGTTACTGCAGTCTCCTACCTGCGATACACTTCCATGTCTCCATACTGCTGTGTGATGTAACGTCACCTGGTGATTCTACCCATCGTTACTGCAGTCTCCTCCTACCTGCGATACACTTCCATGTCTCCATACTGCTGTGTGATGTGACGTCACCTGGTGATTCTACCCATCGTTACTGCAGTCTCCTACCTGCGATACACTTCCATGTCTCCATACTGCTGTGTGATGTAACGTCACCTGGTGATTCTACCCATCGTTACTACAGTCTGTCCTACCTGCGATACACTTCCATGTCTCCATACTGCTGTGTGATGTGACGTCACCTGGTGATTCTACCCATCGTTACTGCAGTCTCCTACCTGCGATACACTTCCATGTCTCCATACTGCTGTGTGATGTAACGTCACCTGGTGATTCTACCCATCGTTACTGCAGTCTCCTACCTGCGATACACTTCCATGTCTCCATACTGCTGTGTGATGTGACGTCACCTGGTGATTCTACCCATCGTTACTGCAGTCTCCTACCTGCGATACACTTCCATGTCTCCATACTGCTGTGTGATGTAACGTCACCTGGTGATTCTACCCATCGTTACTACAGTCTGTCCTGCCTGCGATACACTTCCATGTCTCCATACTGCTGTGTGATGTGACGTCACCTGGTGATTCCACCCATCGTTACTGCAGTCTCCTAACTGCGATACACTTCCATGTCTCCATACTGCTGTGTGATGTAACGTCACCTGGTGATTCTACCCATCGTTACTGCAGTCTCCTCCTACCTGCGATACATTTCCATATCTCCATACTGCTGTGTGATGTGACGTCACCTGGTGATTCTACCCATCGTTACTGCAGTCTCCTACCTGCGATACACTTCCATGTCTCCATACTGCTGTGTGATGTAACGTCACCTGGTGATTCTACCCATCGTTACTGCAGTCTCCTACCTGCGATACACTTCCATGTCTCCATACTGCTGTGTGATGTGACGTCACCTGGTGATTCTACCCATCGTTACTACAGTCTGTACTACCTGCGATACACTTCCCTGTCTCCATACTGCTGTGTGATGTAACGTCACCTGGTGATTCTACCCACCGTTACTGCAGTCTCCTACCTGCGATACACTTCCATGTCTCCATACTGCTGTGTGGTGTAACGTCATCTGGTGATTCTACCCATCGTTACTGCAGTCTCCTACCTGCGATACACTTCCCTGTCTCCATACTGCTGTGTGATGTAACGTCATCTGGTGATTCTACCCACCGTTACTGCAGTCTCCTACCTGCGATACACTTCCCTGTCTCCATACTGCTGTGTGATGTAACGTCATCTGGTGATTCTACCCACCGTTACTGCAGTCTCCTACCTGCGATACACTACCATGTCTCCATACTGCTGTGTGGTGTAACGTCATCTGGTGATACTACCCACCGTTACTGCAGTCTCCTACCTGCGATACACTTCCATGTCTCCATACTGCTGTGTGATGTAACGTCACCTGGTGATTCTACCCATCGTTACTGCAGTCTCCTACCTGCGATACACTTCCCTGTCTCCATACTGCTGTGTGATGTAACGTCATCTGGTGATTCTACCCACCGTTACTGCAGTCTCCTACCTGCGATACACTTCCCTGTCTCCATACTGCTGTGTGATGTAACGTCATCTGGTGATTCTACCCATCGTTACTGCAGTCTCCTCCTACCTGCGATACACTTCCATGTCTCCATACTGCTGTGTGATGTATCGTTACCTGGTGATTCTACCCATCGTTACTGCAGTCTCCTACCTGCGATACACTTCCATGTCTCCATACTGCTGTGTGATGTAACGTCACCTGGTGATTCTACCCATCGTTACTGCAGTCTCCTACCTGCGATACACTTCCATGTCTCCATACTGCTGTGTGATGTGACGTCACCTGGTGATTCTACCCATCGTTACTGCAGTCTCCTACCTGCGATACACTTCCATGTCTCCATACTGCTGTGTGATGTAACATCACCTGGTGATTCTATCCATCGTTACTACAGTCTCCTACCTGTGATACACTTCCATGTCTCCATACTGCTGTGTGATGTAACGTCATCTGGTGATTCTACCCACCGTTACTGCAGTCTCCTACCTGCGATACACTTCCATGTCTCCATACTGCTGTGTGGTGTAACGTCATCTGGTGATTCTACCCATCGTTACTGCAGTCTCCTACCTGCGATACACTTCCATGTCTCCATACTGCTGTGTGATGTAACGTCACCTGGTGATTCTACCCATCGTTACTGCAGTCTCCTCCTACCTGCGATACACTTCCATGTCTCCATACTGCTGTGTGATGTGACGTCACCTGGTGATTCTACCCATCGTTACTGCAGTCTCCTACCTGCGATACACTTCCATGTCTCCATACTGCTGTGTGATGTAACGTCACCTGGTGATTCTACCCATCGTTACTACAGTCTGTCCTACCTGCGATACACTTCCATGTCTCCATACTGCTGTGTGATGTGACGTCACCTGGTGATTCTACCCATCGTTACTGCAGTCTCCTACCTGCGATACACTTCCATGTCTCCATACTGCTGTGTGATGTAACGTCACCTGGTGATTCTACCCATCGTAACTGCAGTCTCCTACCTGCGATACACTTCCATGTCTCCATAATGCTGTGTGATGTGACGTCACCTGGTGATTCTACCCATCGTTACTGCAGTCTCCTACCTGCGATACACTTCCATGTCTCCATACTGCTGTGTGATGTAACGTCACCTGGTGATTCTACCCATCGTTACTACAGTCTGTCCTGCCTGCGATACACTTCCATGTCTCCATACTGCTGTGTGATGTGACGTCACCTGGTGATTCCACCCATCGTTACTGCAGTCTCCTAACTGCGATACACTTCCATGTCTCCATACTGCTGTGTGATGTAACGTCACCTGGTGATTCTACCCATCGTTACTGCAGTCTCCTCCTACCTGCGATACATTTCCATATCTCCATACTGCTGTGTGATGTGACGTCACCTGGTGATTCTACCCATCGTTACTGCAGTCTCCTACCTGCGATACACTTCCATGTCTCCATACTGCTGTGTGATGTAACGTCACCTGGTGATTCTACCCATCGTTACTGCAGTCTCCTACCTGCGATACACTTCCATGTCTCCATACTGCTGTGTGATGTAACGTCACCTGGTGATTCTACCCATCGTTACTACAGTCTGTACTACCTGCGATACACTTCCCTGTCTCCATACTGCTGTGTGATGTAACGTCATCTGGTGATTCTACCCACCGTTACTGCAGTCTCCTACCTGCGATACACTTCCCTGTCTCCATACTGCTGTGTGATGTAACGTCATCTGGTGATTCTACCCACCGTTACTGCAGTCTCCTACCTGCGATACACTTCCATGTCTCCATACTGCTGTGTGGTGTAACGTCATCTGGTGATTCTACCCATCGTTACTGCAGTCTCCTACCTGCGATACACTTCCCTGTCTCCATACTGCTGTGTGATGTAACGTCATCTGGTGATTCTACCCACCGTTACTGCAGTCTCCTACCTGCGATACACTTCCATGTCTCCATACTGCTGTGTGATGTAACGTCATCTGGTGATTCTACCCACCGTTACTGCAGTCTCCTACCTGCGATACACTTCCATGTCTCCATACTGCTGTGTGGTGTAACGTCATCTGGTGATTCTACCCATCGTTACTACAGTCTGTACTACCTGCGATACTCTTCCATGTCTCCATACTGCTGTGTGATGTAACGTCACCTGGTGATTCTACCCATCGTTACTGCAGTCTCCTACCTGCGATACACTTCCATGTCTCCATACTGCTGTGTGATGTAACGTCACCTGGTGATTCTACCCATCGTTACTACAGTCTGTACTACCTGCGATACACTTCCCTGTCTCCATACTGCTGTGTGATGTAACGTCATCTGGTGATTCTACCCACCGTTACTGCAGTCTCCTACCTGCGATACACTTCCCTGTCTCCATACTGCTGTGTGATGTAACGTCATCTGGTGATTCTACCCACCGTTACTGCAGTCTCCTACCTGCGATACACTTCCATGTCTCCATACTGCTGTGTGGTGTAACGTCATCTGGTGATACTACCCATCGTTACTGCAGTCTCCTACCTGCGATACACTTCCCTGTCTCCATACTGCTGTGTGATGTAACGTCATCTGGTGATTCTACCCACCGTTACTGCAGTCTCCTACCTGCGATACACTTCCATGTCTCCATACTGCTGTGTGGTGTAACGTCATCTGGTGATTCTACCCATCGTTACTGCAGTCTCCTACCTGCGATACACTTCCATGTCTCCATACTGCTGTGTGATGTAACGTCACCTGGTGATTCTACCCATCGTTACTACAGTCTGTACTACCTGCGATACTCTTCCATGTCTCCATACTGCTGTGTGATGTGACGTCACCTGGTGATTCCACCCATCGTTACTGCAGTCTCCTACCTGCGATACACTTCCATGTCTCCATACTGCTGTGTGATGTAACGTCACCTGGTGATTCTACCCACCGTTACTGCAGTCTCCTACCTGCGATACACTTCCATGTCTCCATACTGCTGTGTGATGTAACGTCACCTGGTGATTCTACCCATCGTTACTGCAGTCTCCTCCTACCTGCGATACACTTCCATGTCTCCATACTGCTGTGTGATGTAACGTCACCTGGTGATTCTACCCATCGTTACTGCAGTCTCCTCCTACCTGCGATACACTTCCCTGTCTCCATACTGCTGTGTGATGTAACGTCACCTGGTGATTCTACCCATCGTTACTGCAGTCTCCTCCTACCTGCGATACACTTCCATGTCTCCATACTGCTGTGTGATGTAACGTCACCTGGTGATTCTACCCATCGTTACTACAGTCTGTACTACCTGCGATACTCTTCCATGTCTCCATACTGCTGTGTGATGTAACGTCACCTGGTGATTCTACCCATCGTTACTGCAGTCTCCTACCTGCGATACACTTCCATGTCTCCATACTGCTGTGTGATGTAACGTCACCTGGTGATTCTACCCATCGTTACTGCAGTCTCCTCCTACCTGCGATACACTTCCATGTCTCCATACTGCTGTGTGATGTAACGTCACCTGGTGATTCTACCCATCGTTACTACAGTCTGTACTACCTGCGATACTCTTCCATGTCTCCATACTGCTGTGTGATGTAACGTCACCTGGTGATTCTACCCATCGTTACTACAGTCTGTACTACCTGCGATACTCTTCCATGTCTCCATACTGCTGTGTGATGTGACGTCACCTGGTGATTCTACCCATTGTTACTGCAGTCTCCTCCTACCTGCGATACACTTCCATGTCTCCATACTGCTGTGTGATGTAACGTCACCTGGTGATTCTACCCATCGTTACTGCAGTCTCCTCCTACCTGCGATACATTTCCATGTCTCCATGCTGCTGTGTGATGTGACGTCACCTGGTGATTCTACCCATCGTTACTGCAGTCTCCTACCTGCGATACACTTCCATGTCTCCATACTGCTGTGTGATGTAACGTCACCTGGTGATTCTACCCATCGTTACTGCAGTCTCCTACCTGCGATACACTTCCATGTCTCCATACTGCTGTGTGATGTAACGTCACCTGGTGATTCTACCCATCGTTACTACAGTCTGTACTACCTGCGATACACTTCCCTGTCTCCATACTGCTGTGTGATGTAACGTCATCTGGTGATTCTACCCACCGTTACTGCAGTCTCCTACCTGCGATACACTTCCCTGTCTCCATACTGCTGTGTGATGTAACGTCATCTGGTGATTCTACCCACCGTTACTGCAGTCTCCTACCTGCGATACACTTCCATGTCTCCATACTGCTGTGTGGTGTAACGTCATCTGGTGATTCTACCCATCGTTACTGCAGTCTCCTACCTGCGATACACTTCCCTGTCTCCATACTGCTGTGTGATGTAACGTCATCTGGTGATTCTACCCACCGTTACTGCAGTCTCCTACCTGCGATACACTTCCCTGTCTCCATACTGCTGTGTGATGTAACGTCATCTGGTGATTCTACCCACCGTTACTGCAGTCTCCTACCTGCGATACACTTCCATGTCTCCATACTGCTGTGTGGTGTAACGTCATCTGGTGATACTACCCATCGTTACTGCAGTCTCCTACCTGCGATACACTTCCCTGTCTCCATACTGCTGTGTGATGTAACGTCATCTGGTGATTCTACCCACCGTTACTGCAGTCTCCTACCTGCGATACACTTCCATGTCTCCATACTGCTGTGTGGTGTAACGTCATCTGGTGATTCTACCCATCGTTACTGCAGTCTCCTACCTGCGATACACTTCCATGTCTCCATACTGCTGTGTGATGTAACGTCACCTGGTGATTCTACCCATCGTTACTACAGTCTGTACTACCTGCGATACTCTTCCATGTCTCCATACTGCTGTGTGATGTGACGTCACCTGGTGATTCCACCCATCGTTACTGCAGTCTCCTACTTGCGATACACTTCCATGTCTCCATACTGCTGTGTGATGTAACGTCACCTGGTGATTCTACCCACCGTTACTGCAGTCTCCTACCTGCGATAGACTTCCATGTCTCCATACTGCTGTGTGATGTAACGTCACCTGGTGATTCTACCCATCGTTACTGCAGTCTCCTCCTACCTGCGATACACTTCCATGTCTCCATACTGCTGTGTGATGTAACGTCACCTGGTGATTCTACCCATCGTTACTGCAGTCTCCTCCTACCTGCGATACACTTCCCTGTCTCCATACTGCTGTGTGATGTAACGTCACCTGGTGATTCTACCCATCGTTACTGCAGTCTCCTCCTACCTGCGATACACTTCCATGTCTCCATACTGCTGTGTGATGTAACGTCACCTGGTGATTCTACCCATCGTTACTACAGTCTGTACTACCTGCGATACTCTTCCATGTCTCCATACTGCTGTGTGATGTAACGTCACCTGGTGATTCTACCCATCGTTACTGCAGTCTCCTACCTGCGATACACTTCCATGTCTCCATACTGCTGTGTGATGTAACGTCACCTGGTGATTCTACCCATCGTTACTGCAGTCTCCTCCTACCTGCGATACACTTCCATGTCTCCATACTGCTGTGTGATGTAACGTCACCTGGTGATTCTACCCATCGTTACTACAGTCTGTACTACCTGCGATACTCTTCCATGTCTCCATACTGCTGTGTGATGTAACGTCACCTGGTGATTCTACCCATCGTTACTACAGTCTGTACTACCTGCGATACTCTTCCATGTCTCCATACTGCTGTGTGATGTGACGTCACCTGGTGATTCTACCCATCGTTACTGCAGTCTCCTCCTACCTGCGATACACTTCCATGTCTCCATACTGCTGTGTGATGTAACGTCACCTGGTGATTCTACCCATCGTTACTGCAGTCTCCTCCTATCTGCGATACATTTCCATGTCTCCATACTGCTGTGTGATGTGACGTCACCTGGTGATTCTGCCCATCGTTACTGCAGTCTCCTACCTGCGATACACTTCCATGTCTCCATACTGCTGTGTGATGTAACGTCACCTGGTGATTCTACCCATCGTTACTGCAGTCTCCTACCTGCGATACACTTCCATGTCTCCATACTGCTGTGTGATGTAACGTCACCTGGTGATTCTACCCATCGTTACTACAGTCTGTACTACCTGCGATACACTTCCATGTCTCCATACTGCTGTGTGATGTAACGTCATCTGGTGATTCTACCCACCGTTACTGCAGTCTCCTACCTGCGATACACTTCCCTGTCTCCATACTGCTGTGTGATGTAACGTCATCTGGTGATTCTACCCACCGTTACTGCAGTCTCCTACCTGCGATACACTTCCATGTCTCCATACTGCTGTGTGGTGTAACGTCATCTGGTGATTCTACCCATCGTTACTGCAGTCTCCTACCTGCGATACACTTCCCTGTCTCCATACTGCTGTGTGATGTAACGTCATCTGGTGATTCTACCCATTGTTACTGCAGTCTCCTACCTGCGATACACTTCCCTGTCTCCATACTGCTGTGTGATGTAACGTCATCTGGTGATTCTACCCACCTTTACTGCAGTCTCCTACCTGCGATACACTTCCATGTCTCCATACTGCTGTGTGGTGTAACGTCATCTGGTGATACTACCCATCGTTACTGCAGTCTCCTACCTGCGATACACTTCCCTGTCTCCATACTGCTGTGTGATGTAACGTCATCTGGTGATTCTACCCACCGTTACTGCAGTCTCCTACCTGCGATACACTTCCATGTCTCCATACTGCTGTGTGGTGTAACGTCATCTGGTGATTCTACCCATCGTTACTGCAGTCTCCTACCTGCGATACACTTCCATGTCTCCATACTGCTGTGTGATGTAACGTCACCTGGTGTTTCTACCCATCGTTACTACAGTCTGTACTACCTGCGATACTCTTCCATGTCTCCATACTGCTGTGTGATGTGACGTCACCTGGTGATTCCACCCATCGTTACTGCAGTCTCCTACCTGCGATACACTTCCATGTCTCCATACTGCTGTGTGATGTAACGTCACCTGGTGATTCTACCCACCGTTACTGCAGTCTCCTACCTGCGATACACTTCCATGTCTCCATACTGCTGTGTGATGTAACGTCACCTGGTGATTCTACGCATCGTTACTGCAGTCTCCTCCTACCTGCGATACACTTCCATGTCTCCATACTGCTGTGTGATGTAACGTCACCTGGTGATTCTACCCATCGTTACTGCAGTCTCCTCCTACCTGCGATACACTTCCCTGTCTCCATACTGCTGTGTGATGTAACGTCACCTGGTGATTCTACCCATCGTTACTGCAGTCTCCTCCTACCTGCGATACACTTCCATGTCTCCATACTGCTGTGTGATGTAACGTCACCTGGTGATTCTACCCATCGTTACTACAGTCTGTACTACCTGCGATACTCTTCCATGTCTCCATACTGCTGTGTGATGTAACGTCACCTGGTGATTCTACCCATCGTTACTGCAGTCTCCTACCTGCGATACACTTCCATGTCTCCATACTGCTGTGTGATGTAACGTCACCTGGTGATTCTACCCATCGTTACTGCAGTCTCCTCCTACCTGCGATACACTTCCATGTCTCCATACTGCTGTGTGATGTAACGTCACCTGGTGATTCTACCCATCGTTACTACAGTCTGTACTACCTGCGATACTCTTCCATGTCTCCATACTGCTGTGTGATGTAACGTCACCTGGTGATTCTACCCATCGTTACTACAGTCTGTACTACCTGCGATACTCTTCCATGTCTCCATACTGCTGTGTGATGTGACGTCACCTGGTGATTCTACCCATCGTTACTGCAGTCTCCTCCTACCTGCGATACACTTCCATGTCTCCATACTGCTGTGTGATGTAACGTCACCTGGTGATTCTACCCATCGTTACTGCAGTCTCCTCCTACCTGCGATACACTTCCATGTCTCCATACGGCTGTGTGATGTAACGTCATCTGGTGATTCTACCCATCGTTACTGCAGTCTCCTCCTACCTGCGATACACTTCCATGTCTCCATACGGCTGTGTGATGTAACGTCACCTGGTGATTCTACCCATCGTTACTACAGTCTGTACTACCTGCGATACTCTTCCATGTCTCCATACTGCTGTGTGATGTGACGTCACCTGGTGATTCTACCCATCGTTACTGCAGTCTCCTCCTACCTGCGATACACTTCCATGTCTCCATACTGCTGTGTAATGTAACGTCACCTGGTGATTCTACCCATCGTTACTGCAGTCTGTCCTACCTGCGATACACTTCCATGTCTCCATACTGCTGTGTGATGTAACGTCACCTGGTGATTCTACCCATCGTTACTGCAGTCTCCTCCTACCTGCGATACACTTCCATGTCTCCATACGGCTGTGTGATGTAACGTCATCTGGTGATTCTACCCATCGTTACTGCAGTCTCCTCCTACCTGCGATACACTTCCATGTCTCCATACGGCTGTGTGATGTAACGTCACCTGGTGATTCTACCCATCGTTACTACAGTCTGTCCTACCTGCGATACACTTCCATGTCTCCATACTGCTGTGTGATGTAACGTCATCTGGTGATTCTACCCATCGTTACTGCAGTCTCCTCCTACCTGCGATACACTTCCATGTCTCCATACTGCTGTGTGATGTAACGTCACCTGGTGATTCTACCCATCGTTACTGCAGTCTCCTCCTACCTGCGATACACTTCCATGTCTCCATACTGCTGTGTGATGTAACGTCACCTGGTGATTCTACCCATCATTACTGCAGTCTCCTCCTACCTGCGATACACTTCCATGTCTCCATACTGCTGTGTGATGTGACGTCACCTGGTGATTCTACCCATCGTTACTGCAGTCTCCTCCTACCTGCGATACACTTCCATGTCTCCATACTGCTGTGTGATGTAACGTCACCTGGTGATTCTACCCATCGTTACTACAGTCTGTCCTACCTGCGATACACTTCCATGTCTCCATACTGCTGTGTGATGTGACGTCACCTGGTGATTCTACCCATCGTTACTGCAGTCTCCTACCTGCGATACACTTCCATGTCTCCATACTGCTGTGTGATGTAACGTCACCTGGTGATTCTACCCATCGTTACTACAGTCTGTACTACCTGCAATACACTTCCATGTCTCCATACTGCTGTGTGATGTAACGTCACCTGGTGATTCTACCCATCATTACTGCAGTCTCCTACCTGCGATACACTTCCATGTCTCCATACTGCTGTGTGATGTAACGTCACCTGGTGATTCTACCCATCGTTACTGCAGTCTGTCCTACCTGCGATACACTTCCATGTCTCCATACTGCTGTGTGATGTAACGTCACCTGGTGATTCTACCCTACGTTACTACAGTCTGTCCTACCTGCGATACAATTCCATGTCTCCATACTGCTGTGTGATGTAACGTCACCTGGTGATTCTACCCATCGTTACTGCAGTCTCCTTCTACCTGCGATACACTTCCATGTCTCCATACTGCTGTGTGATGTAATGTCACCTGGTGATTCTACCCATCGTTACTGCAGTCTCCTCCTACCTGCGATACACTTCCATGTCTCCATACTGCTGTGTGATGTGACGTCACCTGGTGATTCTACCCATCGTTACTGCAGTCTCCTACCTGCGATACACTTCCATGTCTCCATACTGCTGTGTGATGTAACGTCACCTGGTGATTCTACCCATCGTTACTGCAGTCTCCTCCTACCTGCGATACACTTCCATGTCTCCATACTGCTGTGTGATGTAACGTCACCTGGTGATTCTACCCATCGTTACTGCAGTCTCCTCCTACCTGCGATACACTTCCATATCTCCATACTGATGTGCGGTGTAACGTCACCTGGTGATTCTACCCATCGTTACTGCAGTCTGTCCTACCTGCGATACACTTCCATGTCTCCATACTGCTGTGTGATGTAACGTCACCTGGTGATTCTACCCATCGTTACTGCAGTCTCCTACCTGCGATACACTTCCATGTCTCCATACTGCTGTGTGATGTAACGTCACCTGGTGATTCTACCCATCGTTACTGCAGTCTGTACTACCTGCGATACACTTCCATGTCTCCATACTGCTGTGTGATGTAACGTCACCTGGTGATTCTACCCATCGTTACTGCAGTCTCCTACCTGCGATACACTTCCATGTCTCCATACTGCTGTGTGATGTGACGTCACCTGGTGATTCTACCCATCGTTACTGCAGTCTCCTCCTACCTGCGATACACTTCCATGTCTCCATACTGCTGTGTGATGTGACGTCACCTGGTGATTCTACCCATCGTTACTGCAGTCTCCTCCTACCTGCGATACACTTCCATGTCTCCATACTGCTGTGTGATGTAACGTCACCTGGTAATTCTACCCATCGTTACTGCAGTCTCCTCCTACCTGCGATACACTTCCATGTCTCCATACTGCTGTGTGATGTGACGTCACCTGGTGATTCTACCCATCGTTACTGCAGTCTCCTCCTACCTGCGATACACTTCCATGTCTCCATACTGCTGTGTGATGTAACGTCACCTGGTGATTCTACCCATCGTTACTGCAGTCTCCTTCTACCTGCGATACACTTCCATGTCTCCATACTGCTGTGTGATGTAATGTCACCTGGTGATTCTACCCATCGTTACTGTAGTCTCCTCCTACCTGCGATACACTTCCATGTCTCCATACTGCTGTGTGATGTGACGTCACCTGGTGATTCTACCCATCGTTACTACAGTCTGTACTACCTGCGATACTCTTCCATGTCTCCATACTGCTGTGTGATGTGACGTCACCTGGTGATTCTACCCATCGTTACTGCAGTCTCCTCCTACCTGCGATACACTTCCATGTCTCCATACTGCTGTGTGATGTAACGTCACCTGGTGATTCTACCCATCGTTACTACAGTCTGTCCTACCTGCGATACACTTCCATGTCTCCATACTGCTGTGTGATGTAACGTCACCTGGTGATTCTACCCATCGTTACTGCAGTCTCCTACCTGCGATACACTTCCATGTCTCCATACTGCTGTGTGATGTAACGTCACCTGGTGATTCTATCCATCGTTACTACAGTCTCCTACCTGTGATACACTTCCATGTCTCCATACTGCTGTGTGATGTGACGTCACCTGGTGATTCTACCCATCGTTACTGCAGTCTCCTACCTGCGATACACTTCCATGTCTCCATACTGCTGTGTGATGTGACGTCACCTGGTGATTCTATCCATCGTTACTACAGTCTCCTACCTGTGATACACTTCCATGTCTCCATACTGCTGTGTGATGTAACGTCACCTGGTGATTCTACCCATCGTTACTGCAGTCTCCTACCTGCGATACACTTCCATGTCTCCATACTGCTGTGTGATGTAACGTCATCTGGTGATTCTATCCATCGTTACTACAGTCTCCTACCTGCGATACACTTCCATGTCTCCATACTGCTGTGTGATGTAACGTCACCTGGTGATTCTATCCATCGTTACTACAGTCTCCTACCTGCGATACACTTCCATGTCTCCATACTGCTGTGTGATGTAACGTCACCTGGTGATTCTACCCATCGTTACTGCAGTCTCCTCCTACCTGCGATACACTTCCATGTCTCCATACTGCTGTGTGATGTGACGTCACCTGGTGATTCTACCCATCGTTACTGCAGTCTTCTACCTGCGATACACTTCCATGTCTCCATACTGCTGTGTGATGTAACGTCACCTGGTGATTCTACCCATCGTTACTGCAGTCTCCTCCTACCTGCGATACACTTCCATGTCTCCATACTGCTGTGTGTTGTAACGTCACCTGGTGATTCTACCCATCGTTACTGCAGTCTGTCCTACCTGCGATACACTTCCATGTCTCCATACTGCTGTGTGATGTAACGTCACCTGGTGATTCTACCCATCGTTACTGCAGTCTCCTCCTACCTGCGATACACTTCCATGTCTCCATACTGCTGTGTGATGTGACGTCACCTGGTGATTCTACCCATCGTTACTGCAGTCTCCTCCTACCTGCGATACACTTCCATGTCTCCATACTGCTGTGTGATGTAACGTCATCTGGTGATTCTACCCATCGTTACTGCAGTCTGTCCTACCTGCGATACACTTCCATGTCTCCATACTGCTGTGTGATGTAACGTCACCTAATGTAACGTCACCTGATGTAATGTCACCTGGTGATTCTACCCATCGTTACTGCAGTCTCCTACCTGCGATACACTTCCATGTCTCCATACTGCTGTGTGATGTAACGTCACCTGGTGATTCTACCCATCGTTACTGCAGTCTCCTCCTACCTGCGATACACTTCCATGTCTCCATACTGCTGTGTGATGTGACGTCACCTGGTGATTCTACCCATCGTTACTGCAGTCTCCTCCTACCTGCGATACACTTCCATGTCTCCATACTGCTGTGTGATGTAACGTCACCTGGTGATTCTACCCATCGTTACTGCAGTCTCCTACCTGCGATACACTTCCATGTCACCATACTGCTGTGTGATGTAACGTCACCTGGTGATTCTACCCATCGTAACTGCAGTCTCCTACCTGCGATACACTTCCATGTCTCCATACTGCTGTGTGATGTAACGTCATCTGGTGATTCTACCCATCGTTACTGTAGTCTCCTACCTGCGATACACTTCCATGTCTCCATACTGCTGCGTGATGTAACGTCATCTGGTGATTCTACCCATCGTTACTGCAGTCTGTCCTACCTGCGATACACTTCCATGTCTCCATACTGCTGTGTGATGTAACGTCACCTGGTGATTCTACCCATCGTTACTACAGTCTGTCCTACCTGCAATACTCTTCCATGTCTCCATACTGCTGTGTGATGTAACGTCACCTGGTGATTCTACCCATCGTTACTACAGTCTGTACTACCTGCGATACTCTTCCATGTCTCCATACTGCTGTGTGATGTGACGTCACCTGGTGATTCTACCCATCGTTACTGCAGTCTCCTCCTACCTGCGATAGACTTCCATGTCTCCATACTGCTGTGTGATGTAACGTCACCTGGTGATTCTACCCATCGTTACTGCAGTCTCCTCCTACCTGCGATACACTTCCATGTCTCCATACTGCTGTGTGATGTAACGTCATCTGGTGATTCTACCCATCGTTACTGCAGTCTGTCCTACCTGCGATACACTTCCATGTCTCCATACTGCTGTGTGATGTAACGTCACCTGATGTAACGTCACCTGGTGATTCTACCCATCGTTACTACAGTCTGTCCTACCTGCGATACACTTCCATGTCTCCATACTGCTGTGTGATGTAACGTCACCTGGTGATTCTACCCATCGTTACTGCAGTCTCCTCCTACCTGCGATACACTTCCATGTCTCCATACTGCTGTGTGATGTAACGTCATCTGGTGATTCTACCCATCGTTACTGCAGTCTGTCCTACCTGCGATACACTTCCATGTCTCCATACTGCTGTGTGATGTAACGTCACCTGATGTAACGTCACCTGGTGATTCTACCCATCGTTACTGCAGTCTCCTACCTGCGATACACTTCCATGTCTCCATACTGCTGTGTGATGTAACGTCACCTGGTGATTCTACCCATCGTTACTGCAGTCTCCTCCTACCTGCGATACACTTCCATGTCACCATACTGCTGTGTGATGTAACGTCACCTGGTGATTCTACCCATCGTTACTGCAGTCTCCTACCTGCGATACACTTCCATGTCTCCATACTGCTGTGTGATGTAACGTCATCTGGTGATTCTACCCATCGTTACTGCAGTCTCCTACCTGCGATACACTTCCATGTCTCCATACTGCTGTGTGATGTAACGTCACCTGGTGATTCTACCCATCGTTACTGCAGTCTCCTCCTACCTGCGATACACTTCCATGTCACCATACTGCTGTGTGATGTAACGTCACCTGGTGATTCTACCCATCGTTACTGCAGTCTCCTCCTACCTGCGATACACTTCCATGTCTCCATACTGCTGTGTGATGTAACGTCATCTGGTGATTCTACCCATCGTTACTGCAGTCTCCTCCTACCTGCGATACACTTCCATGTCTCCATACTGCTGTGTGATGTAACGTCATCTGGTGATTCTACCCATCGTTACTGCAGTCTGTCCTACCTGCGATACACTTCCATGTCTCCATACTGCTGTGTGATGTAACGTCACCTGATGTAACGTCACCTGGTGATTCTACCCATCGTTACTGCAGTCTCCTACCTGCGATACACTTCCATGTCTCCATACTGCTGTGTGATGTAACGTCACCTGGTGATTCTACCCATCGTTACTGCAGTCTCCTCCTACCTGCGATACACTTCCATGTCACCATACTGCTGTGTGATGTAACGTCACCTGGTGATTCTACCCATCGTTACTGCAGTCTCCTACCTGCGATACACTTCCATGTCTCCATACTGCTGTGTGATGTAACGTCATCTGGTGATTCTACCCATCGTTACTGCAGTCTCCTACCTGCGATACACTTCCATGTCTCCATACTGCTGCGTGATGTAACGTCATCTGGTGATTCTACCCATCGTTACTGCAGTCTGTCCTACCTGCGATACACTTCCATGTCTCCATACTGCTGTGTGATGTAACGTCACCTGGTGATTCTACCCATCGTTACTACAGTCTGTCCTACCTGCGATACTCTTCCATGTCTCCATACTGCTGTGTGATGTAACGTCACCTGGTGATTCTACCCATCGTTACTACAGTCTGTACTACCTGCGATACTCTTCCATGTCTCCATACTGCTGTGTGATGTGACGTCACCTGGTGATTCTACCCATCGTTACTGCAGTCCCCTCCTACCTGCGATACACTTCCATGTCTCCATACTGCTGTGTGATGTAACGTCACCTGGTGATTCTACCCATCGTTACTGCAGTCTCCTCCTACCTGCGATACACTTCCATGTCTCCATACTGCTGTGTGATGTAACGTCATCTGGTGATTCTACCCATCGTTACTGCAGTCTCCTCCTACCTGCGATACACTTCCATGTCTCCATACGGCTGTGTGATGTAACGTCACCTGTTGATTCTACCCATCGTTACTACAGTCTGTACTACCTGCGATACTCTTCCATGTCTCCATACTGCTGTGTGATGTGACGTCACCTGGTGATTCTACCCATCGTTACTGCAGTCTCCTCCTACCTGCGATACACTTCCATGTCTCCATACTGCTGTGTGATGTAACGTCACCTGGTGATTCTACCCATCGTTACTGCAGTCTCCTTCTACCTGCGATACACTTCCATGTCTCCATACTGCTGTGTGATGTGACGTCACCTGGTGATTCTACCCATCGTTACTGCAGTCTCCTACCTGCGATACACTTCCATGTCTCCATACTGCTGTGTGATGTGACGTCACCTGGTGATTCTATCCATCGTTACTGTAGTCTCCTCCTACCTGCGATACACTTCCATGTCTCCATACTGCTGTGTGATGTGACGTCACCTGGTGATTCTACCCATCGTTACTGCAGTCTCCTACCTGCGATACACTTCCATGTCTCCATACTGCTGTGTGATGTGACGTCACCTGGTGATTCTATCCATCGTTACTGTAGTCTCCTCCTACCTGCGATACACTTCCATGTCTCCATACTGCTGTGTGATGTGACGTCACCTGGTGATTCTACCCATCGTTACTGCAGTCTCCTCCTACCTGCGATACACTTCCATGTCTCCATACTGCTGTGTGATGTAACGTCATCTGGTGATTCTACCCATCGTTACTGCAGTCTCCTCCTACCTGCGATACACTTCCATGTCTCCATACTGCTGTGTGATATAACGTCATCTGGTGATTCTACCCATCGTTACTGCAGTCTGTCCTACCTGCGATACACTTCCATGTCTCCATACTGCTGTGTGATGTAACGTCACCTGATGTAACGTCACCTGGTGATTCTACCCATCGTTACTGCAGTCTCCTACCTGCGATACACTTCCATGTCTCCATACTGCTGTGTGATGTAACGTCACCTGGTGATTCTACCCATCGTTACTGCAGTCTCCTCCTACCTGCGATACACTTCCATGTCACCATACTGCTGTGTGATGTAACGTCACCTGGTGATTCTACCCATCGTTACTGCAGTCTCCTACCTGCGATACACTTCCATGTCTCCATACTGCTGTGTGATGTAACGTCATCTGGTGATTCTACCCATCGTTACTGCAGTCTCCTACCTGCGATACACTTCCATGTCTCCATACTGCTGCGTGATGTAACGTCATCTGGTGATTCTACCCATCGTTACTGCAGTCTGTCCTACCTGCGATACACTTCCATGTCTCCATACTGCTGTGTGATGTAACGTCACCTGGTGATTCTACCCATCGTTACTACAGTCTGTCCTACCTGCGATACTCTTCCATGTCTCCATACTGCTGTGTGATGTGACGTCACCTGGTGATTCTACCCATCGTTACTACAGTCTGTACTACCTGCGATACTCTTCCATGTCTCCATACTGCTGTGTGATGTGACGTCACCTGGTGATTCTACCCATCGTTACTGCAGTCTCCTACCTGCGATACACTTCCATGTCTCCATACTGCTGTGTGATGTGACGTCACCTGGTGATTCTACCCATCGTTACTGCAGTCTCCTCCTACCTGCGATACACTTCCATGTCTCCATACTGCTGTGTGATGTAACGTCACCTGATGTAACGTCACCTGGTGATTCTACCCATCGTTACTGCAGTCTCCTACCTGTGATACACTTCCATGTCTCCATACTGCTGTGTGATGTAACGTCACCTGGTGATTCTACCCATCGTTACTGCAGTCTCCTCCTACCTGCGATACACTTCCATGTCTCCATACTGCTGTGTGATGTAACGTCATCTGGTGATTCTACCCATCGTTACTGCAGTCTCCTACCTGCGATACACTTCCATGTCTCCATACTGCTGTGTGATGTAACGTCACCTGGTGATTCTACCCATCGTTACTGCAGTCTGTCCTACCTGCGATACACTTCCATGTCTCCATACTGCTGTGTGATGTGACGTCACCTGGTGATTCTATCCATCGTTACTACAGTCTCCTACCTGTGATACACTTCCATGTCTCCATACTGCTGTGTGATGTGACGTCACCTGGTGATTCTACCCATCGTTACTGCAGTCTCCTACCTGCGATACACTTCCATGTCTCCATACTGCTGTGTGATGTGACGTCACCTGGTGATTCTATCCATCGTTACTACAGTCTCCTACCTGTGATACACTTCCATGTCTCCATACTGCTGTGTGATGTAACGTCACCTGGTGATTCTACCCATCGTTACTGCAGTCTCCTTCTACCTGCGATACACTTCCATGTCTCCATACTGCTGTGTGATGTAATGTCACCTGGTGATTCTACCCATCGTTACTGCAGTCTCCTCCTACCTGCGATACACTTCCATGTCTCCATACTGCTGTGTGATGTGACGTCACCTGGTGATTCTACCCATCGTTACTGCAGTCTCCTACCTGCGATACACTTCCATGTCTCCATACTGCTGTGTGATGTAACGTCACCTGGTGATTCTACCCATCGTTACTGCAGTCTCCTCCTACCTGCGATACACTTCCATGTCTCCATACTGCTGTGTGATGTAACGTCACCTGGTGATTCTACCCATCGTTACTGCAGTCTCCTCCTACCTGCGATACACTTCCATGTCTCCATACTGATGTGTGGTGTAACGTCACCTGGTGATTCTACCCATCGTTACTGCAGTCTGTCCTACCTGCGATACACTTCCATGTCTCCATACTGCTGTGTGATGTAACGTCACCTGGTGATTCTACCCATCGTTACTGCAGTCTCCTACCTGCGATACACTTCCATGTCTCCATACTGCTGTGTGATGTAACGTCACCTGGTGATTCTACCCATCGTTACTGCAGTCTGTACTACCTGCGATACACTTCCATGTCTCCATACTGCTGTGTGATGTAACGTCACCTGGTGATTCTACCCATCGTTACTACAGTCTGTCCTACCTGTGATACACTTCCATGTCTCCATACTGCTGTGTGATGTAACGTCATCTGGTGATTCTACCCATCGTTACTGCAGTCTCCTACCTGCGATACACTTCCATGTCTCCATACTGCTGTGTGATGTGACGTCACCTGGTGATTCTACCCATCGTTACTGCAGTCTCCTCCTACCTGCGATACACTTCCATGTCTCCATACTGCTGTGTGATGTGACGTCACCTGGTGATTCTACCCATCGTTACTGCAGTCTCCTCCTACCTGCGATACACTTCCATGTCTCCATACTGCTGTGTGATGTAACGTCACCTGGTGATTCTACCCATCGTTACTGCAGTCCCCTCCTACCTGCGATACACTTCCATGTCTCCATACTGCTGTGTGATGTGACGTCACCTGGTGATTCTACCCATCGTTACTGCAGTCTCCTCCTACCTGCGATACACTTCCATGTCTCCATACTGCTGTGTGATGTAACGTCACCTGGTGATTCTACCCATCGTTACTGCAGTCTCCTTCTACCTGCGATACACTTCCATGTCTCCATACTGCTGTGTGATGTAATGTCACCTGGTGATTCTACCCATCGTTACTGTAGTCTCCTCCTACCTGCGATACACTTCCATGTCTCCATACTGCTGTGTGATGTGACGTCACCTGGTGATTCTACCCATCGTTACTACAGTCTGTACTACCTGCGATACTCTTCCATGTCTCCATACTGCTGTGTGATGTGACGTCACCTGGTAATTCTACCCATCGTTACTGCAGTCTCCTACCTGCGATACACTTCCATGTCTCCATACTGCTGTGTGATGTAACGTCACCTGGTGATTCTATCCATCGTTACTACAGTCTCCTACCTGTGATACACTTCCATGTCTCCATACTGCTGTGTGATGTGACGTCACCTGGTGATTCTACCCATCGTTACTGCAGTCTCCTACCTGCGATACACTTCCATGTCTCCATACTGCTGTGTGATGTGACGTCACCTGGTGATTCTATCCATCGTTACTACAGTCTCCTACCTGTGATACACTTCCATGTCTCCATACTGCTGTGTGATGTAACGTCACCTGGTGATTCTACCCATCGTTACTGCAGTCTCCTACCTGCGATACACTTCCATGTCTCCATACTGCTGTGTGATGTAACGTCATCTGGTGATTCTATCCATCGTTACTACAGTCTCCTACCTGCGATACACTTCCATGTCTCCATACTGCTGTGTGATGTAACGTCACCTGGTGATTCTATCCATCGTTACTACAGTCTCCTACCTGCGATACACTTCCATGTCTCCATACTGCTGTGTGATGTAACGTCACCTGGTGATTCTACCCATCGTTACTGCAGTCTCCTCCTACCTGCGATACACTTCCATGTCTCCATACTGCTGTGTGATGTGACGTCACCTGGTGATTCTACCCATCGTTACTGCAGTCTTCTACCTGCGATACACTTCCATGTCTCCATACTGCTGTGTGATGTAACGTCACCTGGTGATTCTACCCATCGTTACTGCAGTCTCCTCCTACCTGCGATACACTTCCATGTCTCCATACTGCTGTGTGGTGTAACGTCACCTGGTGATTCTACCCATCGTTACTGCAGTCTGTCCTACCTGCGATACACTTCCATGTCTCCATACTGCTGTGTGATGTAACGTCACCTGGTGATTCTACCCATCGTTACTGCAGTCTCCTCCTACCTGCGATACACTTCCATGTCTCCATACTGCTGTGTGATGTGACGTCACCTGGTGATTCTACCCATCGTTACTGCAGTCTCCTCCTACCTGCGATACACTTCCATGTCTCCATACTGCTGTGTGATGTAACGTCATCTGGTGATTCTACCCATCGTTACTGCAGTCTGTCCTACCTGCGATACACTTCCATGTCTCCATACTGCTGTGTGATGTAACGTCACCTGATGTAACGTCACCTGATGTAATGTCACCTGGTGATTCTACCCATCGTTACTGCAGTCTCCTACCTGCGATACACTTCCATGTCTCCATACTGCTGTGTGATGTAACGTCACCTGGTGATTCTACCCATCGTTACTGCAGTCTCCTCCTACCTGCGATACACTTCCATGTCTCCATACTGCTGTGTGATGTGACGTCACCTGGTGATTCTACCCATCGTTACTGCAGTCTCCTCCTACCTGCGATACACTTCCATGTCTCCATACTGCTGTGTGATGTAACGTCACCTGGTGATTCTACCCATCGTTACTGCAGTCTCCTACCTGCGATACACTTCCATGTCACCATACTGCTGTGTGATGTAACGTCACCTGGTGATTCTACCCATCGTTACTGCAGTCTCCTACCTGCGATACACTTCCATGTCTCCATACTGCTGTGTGATGTAACGTCATCTGGTGATTCTACCCATCGTTACTGTAGTCTCCTACCTGCGATACACTTCCATGTCTCCATACTGCTGCGTGATGTAACGTCATCTGGTGATTCTACCCATCGTTACTGCAGTCTGTCCTACCTGCGATACACTTCCATGTCTCCATACTGCTGTGTGATGTAACGTCACCTGGTGATTCTACCCATCGTTACTACAGTCTGTCCTACCTGCAATACTCTTCCATGTCTCCATACTGCTGTGTGATGTAACGTCACCTGGTGATTCTACCCATCGTTACTACAGTCTGTACTACCTGCGATACTCTTCCATGTCTCCATACTGCTGTGTGATGTGACGTCACCTGGTGATTCTACCCATCGTTACTGCAGTCTCCTCCTACCTGCGATAGACTTCCATGTCTCCATACTGCTGTGTGATGTAACGTCACCTGGTGATTCTACCCATCGTTACTGCAGTCTCCTCCTACCTGCGATACACTTCCATGTCTCCATACGGCTGTGTGATGTAACGTCATCTGGTGATTCTACCCATCGTTACTGCAGTCTCCTCCTACCTGCGATACACTTCCATGTCTCCATACTGCTGTGTGATGTGACGTCACCTGGTGATTCTACCCATCGTTACTGCAGTCTCCTACCTGCGATACACTTCCATGTCTCCATACTGCTGTGTGATGTGACGTCACCTGGTGATTCTATCCATCGTTACTGTAGTCTCCTCCTACCTGCGATACACTTCCATGTCTCCATACTGCTGTGTGATGTGACGTCACCTGGTGATTCTACCCATCGTTACTGCAGTCTCCTCCTACCTGCGATACACTTCCATGTCTCCATACTGCTGTGTGATGTAACGTCATCTGGTGATTCTACCCATCGTTACTGCAGTCTCCTCCTACCTGCGATACACTTCCATGTCTCCATACTGCTGTGTGATGTAACGTCATCTGGTGATTCTACCCATCGTTACTGCAGTCTGTCCTACCTGCGATACACTTCCATGTCTCCATACTGCTGTGTGATGTAACGTCACCTGATGTAACGTCACCTGGTGATTCTACCCATCGTTACTGCAGTCTCCTCCTACCTGCGATACACTTCCATGTCACCATACTGCTGTGTGATGTAACGTCACCTGGTGATTCTACCCATCGTTACTGCAGTCTCCTACCTGCGATACACTTCCATGTCTCCATACTGCTGTGTGATGTAACGTCATCTGGTGATTCTACCCATCGTTACTGCAGTCTCCTACCTGCGATACACTTCCATGTCTCCATACTGCTGCGTGATGTAACGTCATCTGGACATTCTACCCATCGTTACTGCAGTCTGTCCTACCTGCGATACACTTCCATGTCTCCATACTGCTGTGTGATGTAACGTCACCTGGTGATTCTACCCATCGTTACTACAGTCTGTCCTACCTGCGATACTCTTCCATGTCTCCATACTGCTGTGTGATGTAACGTCACCTGGTGATTCTACCCATCGTTACTACAGTCTGTACTACCTGCGATACTCTTCCATGTCTCCATACTGCTGTGTGATGTGACGTCACCTGGTGATTCTACCCATCGTTACTGCAGTCCCCTCCTACCTGCGATACACTTCCATGTCTCCATACTGCTGTGTGATGTAACGTCACCTGGTGATTCTACCCATCGTTACTGCAGTCTCCTCCTACCTGCGATACACTTCCATGTCTCCATACTGCTGTGTGATGTAACGTCATCTGGTGATTCTACCCATCGTTACTGCAGTCTCCTCCTACCTGCGATACACTTCCATGTCTCCATACGGCTGTGTGATGTAACGTCACCTGTTGATTCTACCCATCGTTACTACAGTCTGTACTACCTGCGATACTCTTCCATGTCTCCATACTGCTGTGTGATGTGACGTCACCTGGTGATTCTACCCATCGTTACTGCAGTCTCCTCCTACCTGCGATACACTTCCATGTCTCCATACTGCTGTGTGATGTAACGTCACCTGGTGATTCTACCCATCGTTACTGCAGTCTGTCCTACCTGCGATACACTTCCATGTCTCCATACTGCTGTGTGATGTAACGTCACCTGGTGATTCTACCCATCGTTACTACAGTCTGTACTACCTGCGATACTCTTCCATGTCTCCATACTGCTGTGTGATGTGACGTCACCTGGTGATTCTACCCATCGTTACTGCAGTCTCCTCCTACCTGCGATACACTTCCATGTCTCCATACGGCTGTGTGATGTAACGTCATCTGGTGATTCTACCCATCGTTACTGCAGTCTCCTCCTACCTGCGATACACTTCCATGTCTCCATACGGCTGTGTGATGTAACGTCACCTGGTGATTCTACCCATCGTTACTACAGTCTGTCCTACCTGCGATACACTTCCATGTCTCCATACTGCTGTGTGATGTAACGTCACCTGGTGATTCTACCCATCGTTACTGCAGTCTGTCCTACCTACGATACACTTCCCTGTCTCCATACTGCTGTGTGATGTAACGTCACCTGGTGATTCTACCCATCGTTACTGCAGTCTCCTCCTACCTGCGATACACTTCCATGTCTCCATACTGCTGTGTGATGTAACGTCACCTGGTGATTCTACCCATCGTTACTGCAGTCTCCTCCTACCTGCGATACACTTCCATGTCTCCATACTGCTGTGTGATGTAACGTCACCTGGTGATTCTACCCATCGTTACTGCAGTCTCCTCCTACCTGCGATACACTTCCATGTCTCCATACGGCTGTGTGATGTAACGTCACCTGGTGATTCTACCCATCGTTACTACAGTCTGTCCTACCTGCGATACACTTCCATGTCTCCATACTGCTGTGTGATGTAACGTCACCTGGTGATTCTACCCATCGTTACTGCAGTCTGTCCTACCTACGATACACTTCCCTGTCTCCATACTGCTGTGTGATGTAACGTCACCTGGTGATTCTACCCATCGTTACTGCAGTCTCCTCCTACCTGCGATACACTTCCATGTCTCCATACTGCTGTGTGATGTAACGTCACCTGGTGATTCTACCCATCGTTACTGCAGTCTCCTCCTACCTGCGATACACTTCCATGTCTCCATACTGCTGTGTGATGTAACGTCACCTGGTGATTCTACCCATCGTTACTGCAGTCTCCTCCTACCTGCGATACACTTCCATGTCTCCATACTGCTGTGTGATGTAACGTCACCTGGTGATTCTACCCATCGTTACTGCAGTCTCCTCCTACCTGCGATACACTTCCATGTCTCCATACTGCTGTGTGATGTAATGTCACCTGGTGATTCTACCCATCGTTACTGCAGTCTCCTCCTACCTGCGATACACTTCCATGTCTCCATACTGCTGTGTGATGTGACGTCACCTGGTGATTCTACCCATCGTTACTGCAGTCTCCTACCTGCGATACACTTCCATGTCTCCATACTGCTGTGTGATGTAACGTCACCTGGTGATTCTACCCATCGTTACTGCAGTCTCCTCCTACCTGCGATACACTTCCATGTCTCCATACTGCTGTGTGATGTGACGTCACCTGGTGATTCTATCCATCGTTACTGTAGTCTCCTCCTACCTGCGATACACTTCCATGTCTCCATACTGCTGTGTGATGTGACGTCACCTGGTGATTCTACCCATCGTTACTGCAGTCTCCTCCTACCTGCGATACACTTCCATGTCTCCATACTGCTGTGTGATGTAACGTCATCTGGTGATTCTACCCATCGTTACTGCAGTCTCCTCCTACCTGCGATACACTTCCATGTCTCCATACTGCTGTGTGATGTAACGTCACCTGATGTAACGTCACCTGGTGATTCTACCCATCGTTACTGCAGTATCCTACCTGCGATACACTTCCATGTCTCCATACTGCTGTGTGATGTAACGTCACCTGGTGATTCTACCCATCGTTACTGCAGTCTCCTCCTACCTGCGATACACTTCCATGTCACCATACTGCTGTGTGATGTAACGTCACCTGGTGATTCTACCCATCGTTACTGCAGTCTCCTACCTGCGATACACTTCCATGTCTCCATACTGCTGTGTGATGTAACGTCATCTGGTGATTCTACCCATCGTTACTGCAGTCTCCTACCTGCGATACACTTCCATGTCTCCATACTGCTGCGTGATGTAACGTCATCTGGTGATTCTACCCATCGTTACTGCAGTCTGTCCTACCTGCGATACACTTCCATGTCTCCATACTGCTGTGTGATGTAACGTCACCTGGTGATTCTACCCATCGTTACTACAGTCTGTCCTACCTGCGATACTCTTCCATGTCTCCATACTGCTGTGTGATGTAACGTCACCTGGTGATTCTACCCATCGTTACTACAGTCTGTACTACCTGCGATACTCTTCCATGTCTCCATACTGCTGTGTGATGTGACGTCACCTGGTGATTCTACCCATCGTTACTGCAGTCCCCTCCTACCTGCGATACACTTCCATGTCTCCATACTGCTGTGTGATGTAACGTCACCTGGTGATTCTACCCATCGTTACTGCAGTCTCCTCCTACCTGCGATACACTTCCATGTCTCCATACTGCTGTGTGATGTAACGTCATCTGGTGATTCTACCCATCGTTACTGCAGTCTCCTCCTACCTGCGATACACTTCCATGTCTCCATACGGCTGTGTGATGTAACGTCACCTGTTGATTCTACCCATCGTTACTACAGTCTGTACTACCTGCGATACTCTTCCATGTCTCCATACTGCTGTGTGATGTGACGTCACCTGGTGATTCTACCCATCGTTACTGCAGTCTCCTCCTACCTGCGATACACTTCCATGTCTCCATACTGCTGTGTGATGTAACGTCACCTGGTGATTCTACCCATCGTTACTGCAGTCTGTCCTACCTGCGATACACTTCCATGTGTCCATACTGCTGTGTGATGTAACGTCACCTGGTGATTCTACCCATCGTTACTACAGTCTGTACTACCTGCGATACTCTTCCATGTCTCCATACTGCTGTGTGATGTGACGTCACCTGGTGATTCTACCCATCGTTACTGCAGTCTCCTCCTACCTGCGATACACTTCCATGTCTCCATACGGCTGTGTGATGTAACGTCATCTGGTGATTCTACCCATCGTTACTGCAGTCTCCTCCTACCTGCGATACACTTCCATGTCTCCATACGGCTGTGTGATGTAACGTCACCTGGTGATTCTACCCATCGTTACTACAGTCTGTCCTACCTGCGATACACTTCCATGTCTCCATACTGCTGTGTGATGTAACGTCACCTGGTGATTCTACCCATCGTTACTGCAGTCTGTCCTACCTACGATACACTTCCCTGTCTCCATACTGCTGTGTGATGTAACGTCACCTGGTGATTCTACCCATCGTTACTGCAGTCTCCTCCTACCTGCGATACACTTCCATGTCTCCATACTGCTGTGTGATGTAACGTCACCTGGTGATTCTACCCATCGTTACTGCAGTCTCCTCCTACCTGCGATACACTTCCATGTCTCCATACTGCTGTGTGATGTAACGTCACCTGGTGATTCTACCCATCGTTACTGCAGTCTCCTCCTACCTGCGATACACTTCCATGTCTCCATACTGCTGTGTGATGTAACGTCACCTGGTGATTCTACCCATCGTTACTGCAGTCTCCTCCTACCTGCGATACACTTCCATGTCTCCATACTGCTGTGTGATGTAACGTCATCTGGTGATTCTACCCATCGTTACTGCAGTCTCCTACCTGCGATACACTTCCATGTCTCCATACTGCTGCGTGATGTAACGTCACCTGGTGATTCTACCCATCGTTACTACAGTCTGTCCTACCTGCGATACTCTTCCATGTCTCCATACTGCTGTGTGATGTAACGTCACCTGGTGATTCTACCCATCGTTACTACAGTCTGTACTACCTGCGATACTCTTCCATGTCTCCATACTGCTGTGTGATGTGACGTCACCTGGTGATTCTACCCATCGTTACTGCAGTCCCCTCCTACCTGCGATACACTTCCATGTCTCCATACTGCTGTGTGATGTAACGTCACCTGGTGATTCTACCCATCGTTACTGCAGTCTCCTCCTACCTGCGATACACTTCCATGTCTCCATACTGCTGTGTGATGTAACGTCATCTGGTGATTCTACCCATCGTTACTGCAGTCTCCTCCTACCTGCGATACACTTCCATGTCTCCATACGGCTGTGTGATGTAACGTCACCTGTTGATTCTACCCATCGTTACTACAGTCTGTACTACCTGCGATACTCTTCCATGTCTCCATACTGCTGTGTGATGTGACGTCACCTGGTGATTCTACCCATCGTTACTGCAGTCTCCTCCTACCTGCGATACACTTCCATGTCTCCATACTGCTGTGTGATGTAACGTCACCTGGTGATTCTACCCATCGTTACTGCAGTCTGTCCTACCTGCGATACACTTCCATGTGTCCATACTGCTGTGTGATGTAACGTCACCTGGTGATTCTACCCATCGTTACTACAGTCTGTACTACCTGCGATACTCTTCCATGTCTCCATACTGCTGTGTGATGTGACGTCACCTGGTGATTCTACCCATCGTTACTGCAGTCTCCTCCTACCTGCGATACACTTCCATGTCTCCATACGGCTGTGTGATGTAACGTCATCTGGTGATTCTACCCATCGTTACTGCAGTCTCCTCCTACCTGCGATACACTTCCATGTCTCCATACGGCTGTGTGATGTAACGTCACCTGGTGATTCTACCCATCGTTACTACAGTCTGTCCTACCTGCGATACACTTCCATGTCTCCATACTGCTGTGTGATGTAACGTCACCTGGTGATTCTACCCATCGTTACTGCAGTCTGTCCTACCTACGATACACTTCCCTGTCTCCATACTGCTGTGTGATGTAACGTCACCTGGTGATTCTACCCATCGTTACTGCAGTCTCCTCCTACCTGCGATACACTTCCATGTCTCCATACTGCTGTGTGATGTAACGTCACCTGGTGATTCTACCCATCGTTACTGCAGTCTCCTCCTACCTGCGATACACTTCCATGTCTCCATACTGCTGTGTGATGTAACGTCACCTGGTGATTCTACCCATCGTTACTGCAGTCTCCTCCTACCTGCGATACACTTCCATGTCTCCATACTGCTGTGTGATGTAACGTCACCTGGTGATTCTACCCATCGTTACTGCAGTCTCCTCCTACCTGCGATACACTTCCATGTCTCCATACTGCTGTGTGATGTAACGTCATCTGGTGATTCTACCCATCGTTACTGCAGTCTCCTACCTGCGATACACTTCCATGTCTCCATACTGCTGCGTGATGTAACGTCATCTGGTGATTCTACCCATCGTTACTGCAGTCTGTCCTACCTGCGATACACTTCCATGTCTCCATACTGCTGTGTGATGTAACGTCACCTGGTGATTCTACCCATCGTTACTACAGTCTGTCCTACCTGCGATACTCTTCCATGTCTCCATACTGCTGTGTGATGTGACGTCACCTGGTGATTCTACCCATCGTTACTGCAGTCCCCTCCTACCTGCGATACACTTCCATGTCTCCATACTGCTGTGTGATGTAACGTCACCTGGTGATTCTACCCATCGTTACTGCAGTCTCCTCCTACCTGCGATACACTTCCATGTCTCCATACTGCTGTGTGATGTAACGTCATCTGGTGATTCTACCCATCGTTACTGCAGTCTCCTCCTACCTGCGATACACTTCCATGTCTCCATACGGCTGTGTGATGTAACGTCACCTGTTGATTCTACCCATCGTTACTACAGTCTGTACTACCTGCGATACTCTTCCATGTCTCCATACTGCTGTGTGATGTGACGTCACCTGGTGATTCTACCCATCGTTACTGCAGTCTCCTCCTACCTGCGATACACTTCCATGTCTCCATACTGCTGTGTGATGTAACGTCACCTGGTGATTCTACCCATCGTTACTGCAGTCTGTCCTACCTGCGATACACTTCCATGTCTCCATACTGCTGTGTGATGTAACGTCACCTGGTGATTCTACCCATCGTTACTACAGTCTGTACTACCTGCGATACTCTTCCATGTCTCCATACTGCTGTGTGATGTGACGTCACCTGGTGATTCTACCCATCGTTACTGCAGTCTCCTCCTACCTGCGATACACTTCCATGTCTCCATACGGCTGTGTGATGTAACGTCATCTGGTGATTCTACCCATCGTTACTGCAGTCTCCTCCTACCTGCGATACACTTCCATGTCTCCATACGGCTGTGTGATGTAACGTCACCTGGTGATTCTACCCATCGTTACTACAGTCTGTCCTACCTGCGATACACTTCCATGTCTCCATACTGCTGTGTGATGTAACGTCACCTGGTGATTCTACCCATCGTTACTGCAGTCTGTCCTACCTACGATACACTTCCCTGTCTCCATACTGCTGTGTGATGTAACGTCACCTGGTGATTCTACCCATCGTTACTGCAGTCTCCTCCTACCTGCGATACACTTCCATGTCTCCATACTGCTGTGTGATGTAACGTCACCTGGTGATTCTACCCATCGTTACTGCAGTCTCCTCCTACCTGCGATACACTTCCATGTCTCCATACTGCTGTGTGATGTAACGTCACCTGGTGATTCTACCCATCGTTACTGCAGTCTCCTCCTACCTGCGATACACTTCCATGTCTCCATACGGCTGTGTGATGTAACGTCACCTGGTGATTCTACCCATCGTTACTACAGTCTGTACTACCTGCGATACTCTTCCATGTCTCCATACTGCTGTGTGATGTGACGTCACCTGGTGATTCTACCCATCGTTACTGCAGTCTCCTCCTACCTGCGATACACTTCCATGTCTCCATACTGCTGTGTGATGTAACGTCACCTGGTGATTCTACCCATCGTTACTGCAGTCTGCCCGACCTGCGATACACTTCCATGTCTCCATACTGCTGTGTGATGTAACGTCACCTGGTGATTCTACCCATCGTTACTGCAGTCTCCTCCTACCTGCGATACACTTCCATGTCTCCATACTGCTGTGTGATGTGACGTCACCTGGTGATTCTACCCATCGTTACTGCAGTCTCCTCCTACCTGCGATACACTTCCATGTCTCCATACTGCTGTGTGATGTAATGTCACCTGGTGATTCTACCCATCGTTACTGCAGTCTCCTCCTACCTGCGATGCACTTCCATGTCTCCATACTGCTGTGTGATGTAATGTCACCTGGTGATTCTACCCATCGTTACTGCAGTCTCCTCCTACCTGCGATACACTTCCATGTCTCCATACTGCTGTGTGATGTGACGTCACCTGGTGATTCTACCCATCGTTACTGCAGTCTCCTACCTGCGATACACTTCCATGTCTCCATATTGCTGTGTGATGTAACGTCACCTGGTGATTCTACCCATCGTTACTGCAGTCTCCTCCTACCTGCGATACACTTCCATGTCTCCATACTGCTGTGTGATGTGACGTCACCTGGTGATTCTATCCATCGTTACTGTAGTCTCCTCCTACCTGCGATACACTTCCATGTCTCCATACTGCTGTGTGATGTGACGTCACCTGGTGATTCTACCCATCGTTACTGCAGTCTCCTCCTACCTGCGATACACTTCCATGTCTCCATACTGCTGTGTGATGTAACGTCATCTGGTGATTCTACCCATCGTTACTGCAGTCTCCTCCTACCTGCGATACACTTCCATGTCTCCATACTGCTGTGTGATGTAACGTCATCTGGTGATTCTACCCATCGTTACTGCAGTCTGTCCTACCTGCGATACACTTCCATGTCTCCATACTGCTGTGTGATGTAACGTCACCTGATGTAACGTCACCTGGTGATTCTACCCATCGTTACTGCAGTCTCCTACCTGCGATACACTTCCATGTCTCCATTCTGCTGTGTGATGTAACGTCACCTGGTGATTCTACCCATCGTTACTGCAGTCTCCTCCTACCTGCGATACACTTCCATGTCACCATACTGCTGTGTGATGTAACGTCACCTGGTGATTCTACCCATCGTTACTGCAGTCTCCTACCTGCGATACACTTCCATGTCTCCCTACTGCTGTGTGATGTAACGTCATCTGGTGATTCTACCCATCGTTACTGCAGTCTCCTACCTGCGATACACTTTCATGTCTCCATACTGCTGCGTGATGTAACGTCATCTGGTGATTCTACCCATCGTTACTGCAGTCTGTCCTACCTGCGATACACTTCCATGTCTCCATACTGCTGTGTGATGTAACGTCACCTGGTGATTCTACCCATCGTTACTACAGTCTGTCCTACCTGCGATACTCTTCCATGTCTCCATACTGCTGTGTGATGTAACGTCACCTGGTGATTCTACCCATCGTTACTACAGTCTGTACTACCTGCGATACTCTTCCATGTCTCCATACTGCTGTGTGATGTGACGTCACCTGGTGATTCTACCCATCGTTACTGCAGTCCCCTCCTACCTGCGATACACTTCCATGTCTCCATACTGCTGTGTGATGTAACGTCACCTGGTGATTCTACCCATCGTTACTGCAGTCTCCTCCTACCTGCGATACACTTCCATGTCTCCATACTGCTGTGTGATGTAACGTCATCTGGTGATTCTACCCATCGTTACTGCAGTCTCCTCCTACCTGCGATACACTTCCATGTCTCCATACGGCTGTGTGATGTAACGTCACCTGTTGATTCTACCCATCGTTACTACAGTCTGTACTACCTGCGATACTCTTCCATGTCTCCATACTGCTGTGTGATGTGGCGTCACCTGGTGATTCTACCCATCGTTACTGCAGTCTCCTCCTACCTGCGATACACTTCCATGTCTCCATACTGCTGTGTGATGTAACGTCACCTGGTGATTCTACCCATCGTTACTGCAGTCTGTCCTACCTGCGATACACTTCCATGTGTCCATACTGCTGTGTGATGTAACGTCACCTGGTGATTCTACCCATCGTTACTACAGTCTGTACTACCTGCGATACTCTTCCATGTCTCCATACTGCTGTGTGATGTGACGTCACCTGGTGATTCTACCCATCGTTACTGCAGTCTCCTCCTACCTGCGATACACTTCCATGTCTCCATACGGCTGTGTGATGTAACGTCATCTGGTGATTCTACCCATCGTTACTGCAGTCTCCTCCTACCTGCGATACACTTCCATGTCTCCATACGGCTGTGTGATGTAACGTCACCTGGTGATTCTACCCATCGTTACTACAGTCTGTCCTACCTGCGATACACTTCCATGTCTCCATACTGCTGTGTGATGTAACGTCACCTGGTGATTCTACCCATCGTTACTGCAGTCTGTCCTACCTACGATACACTTCCCTGTCTCCATACTGCTGTGTGATGTAACGTCACCTGGTGATTCTACCCATCGTTACTGCAGTCTCCTCCTACCTGCGATACACTTCCATGTCTCCATACTGCTGTGTGATGTAACGTCACCTGGTGATTCTACCCATCGTTACTGCAGTCTCCTCCTACCTGCGATACACTTCCATGTCTCCATACTGCTGTGTGATGTAACGTCACCTGGTGATTCTACCCATCGTTACTGCAGTCTCCTCCTACCTGCGATACACTTCCATGTCTCCATACGGCTGTGTGATGTAACGTCACCTGGTGATTCTACCCATCGTTACTACAGTCTGTACTACCTGCGATACTCTTCCATGTCTCCATACTGCTGTGTGATGTGACGTCACCTGGTGATTCTACCCATCGTTACTGCAGTCTCCTCCTACCTGCGATACACTTCCATGTCTCCATACTGCTGTGTGATGTAACGTCACCTGGTGATTCTACCCATCGTTACTGCAGTCTGCCCTACCTGCGATACACTTCCATGTCTCCATACTGCTGTGTGATGTAACGTCACCTGGTGATTCTACCCATCGTTACTGCAGTCTCCTCCTACCTGCGATACACTTCCATGTCTCCATACGGCTGTGTGATGTAATGTCACCTGGTGATTCTACCCATCGTTACTGCAGTCTCCTCCTACCTGCGATACACTTCCATGTCTCCATACTGCTGTGTGATGTAATGTCACCTGGTGATTCTACCCATCGTTACTGCAGTCTCCTCCTACCTGCGATACACTTCCATGTCTCCATAATGCTGTGTGATGTAACGTCATTTGGTGATTCTACCCATCGTTACTACAGTCTGTACTACCTGCGATACACTTCCATGTCTCCATACTGCTGTGTGATGTGACGTCACCTGGTGATTCTACCCATCGTTACTGCAGTCTCCTACCTGCGATACACTTCCATGTCTCCATACTGCTGTGTGATGTGACGTCACCTGGTGATTCTATCCATCGTTACTACAGTCTCCTACCTGTGATACACTTCCATGTCTCCATACTGCTGTGTGATGTGACGTCACCTGGTGATTCTACCCATCGTTACTGCAGTCTCCTACCTGCGATACACTTCCATGTCTCCATACTGCTGTGTGATGTGACGTCACCTGGTGATTCTATCCATCGTTACTACAGTCTCCTACCTGTGATACACTTCCATGTCTCCATACTGCTGTGTGATGTAACGTCACCTGGTGATTCTACCCATCGTTACTGCAGTCTCCTACCTGCGATACACTTCCATGTCTCCATACTGCTGTGTGATGTAACGTCATCTGGTGATTCTATCCATCGTTACTACAGTCTCCTACCTGCGATACACTTCCATGTCTCCATACTGCTGTGTGATGTAACGTCACCTGGTGATTCTATCCATCGTTACTACAGTCTCCTACCTGCGATACACTTCCATGTCTCCATACTGCTGTGTGATGTAACGTCACCTGGTGATTCTACCCATCGTTACTGCAGTCTCCTCCTACCTGCGATACACTTCCATGTCTCCATACTGCTGTGTGATGTGACGTCACCTGGTGATTCTACCCATCGTTACTACAGTCTCCTACCTGCGATACCCTTCCATGTCTCCATACTGCTGTGTGATGTAACGTCACCTGGTGATTCTACCCATCGTTACTGCAGTCTCCTCCTACCTGCGATACACTTCCATGTCTCCATACTGCTGTGTGGTGTAACGTCACCTGGTGATTCTACCCATCGTTACTGCAGTCTGTCCTACCTGCGATACACTTCCATGTCTCCATACTGCTGTGTGATGTAACGTCATCTGGTGATTCTACCCATCGTTACTGCAGTCTCCTCCTACCTGCGATACACTTCCATGTCTCCATACTGCTGTGTGATGTAACGTCATCTGGTGATTCTACCCATCGTTACTGCAGTCTGTCCTACCTGCGATACACTTCCATGTCTCCATACTGCTGTGTGATGTAACGTCACCTGATGTAACGTCACCTGATGTAACGTCACCTGGTGATTCTACCCATCGTTACTGCAGTCTCGTACCTGCGATACACTTCCATGTCTCCATACTGCTGTGTGATGTAACGTCACCTGGTGATTCTACCCATCGTTACTGCAGTCTCCTCCTACCTGCGATACACTTCCATGTCTCCATACTGCTGTGTGATGTAACGTCACCTGGTGATTCTACCCATCGTTACTGCAGTCTCCTCCTACCTGCGATACACTTCCATGTCTCCATACTGCTGTGTGATGTAACGTCACCTGGTGATTCTACCCATCGTTACTGCCGTCTCTTCCTACCTGCGATACACTTTCATGTCTCCATACTGATGTGTGGTGTAACGTCACCTGGAGATTCTACCCATCGTTACTGCAGTCTGTCCTACCTGCGATACACTTCCATGTCTCCATACTGCTGTGTGATGTAACGTCACCTGGTGATTCTACCCATCGTTACTGCAGTCTCCTCCTACCTGCGATACACTTCCATGTCTCCATACTGCTGTGTGATGTAACGTCATCTGGTGATTCTACCCATCGTTACTGCAGTCTCCTACCTGCGATACACTTCCATGTCTCCATACTGCTGTGTGATGTAACGTCACCTGGTGATTCTACCCATCGTTACTACAGTCTGTCCTACCTGTGATACACTTCCATGTCTCCATACTGCTGTGTGATGTAACGTCATCTGGTGATTCTACCCATCGTTACTGCAGTCTCCTACCTGCGATACACTTCCATGTCTCCATACTGCTGTGTGATGTGACGTCACCTGGTGATTCTACCCATCGTTACTGCAGTCTCCTCCTACCTGCGATACACTTCCATGTCTCCATACTGCTGTGTGATGTGACGTCACCTGGTGATTCTACCCATCGTTACTGCAGTCTCCTCCTACCTGCGATACACTTCCATGTCTCCATACTGCTGTGTGATGTAACGTCACATGGTGATTCTACCCATCGTTACTGCAGTCTCCTCCTACCTGCGATACACTTCCATGTCTCCATACTGCTGTGTGATGTGACGTCACCTGGTGATTCTACCCATCGTTACTGCAGTCTCCTCCTACCTGCGATACACTTCCATGTCTCCATACTGCTGTGTGATGTAACGTCACCTGGTGATTCTACCCATCGTTACTGCAGTCTCCTTCTACCTGCGATACACTTCCATGTCTCCATACTGCTGTGTGATGTAATGTCACCTGGTGATTCTACCCATCGTTACTGTAGTCTCCTCCTACCTGCGATACACTTCCATGTCTCCATACTGCTGTGTGATGTGAAGTCACCTGGTGATTCTACCCATCGTTACTGCAGTCTCCTCCTACCTGCGATACACTTCCATGTCTCCATACTGCTGCGTGATGTAACGTCATCTGGTGATTCTACCCATCGTTACTGCAGTCTGTCCTACCTGCGATACTCTTCCATGTCTCCATACTGCTGTGTGATGTAACGTCACCTGGTGATTCTACCCATCGTTACTACAGTCTGTCCTACCTGCAATACTCTTCCATGTCTCCATACTGCTGTGTGATGTAACGTCACCTGGTGATTCTACCCATCGTTACTACAGTCTGTACTACCTGCGATACTCTTCCATGTCTCCGTACTGCTGTGTGATGTGACGTCACCTGGTGATTCTACCCATCGTTACTGCAGTCTCCTCCTACCTGCGATACACTTCCATGTCTCCATACTGCTGTGTGATGTAACGTCACCTGGTGATTCTACCCATCGTTACTACAGTCTGTCCTACCTGCGATACACTTCCATGTCTCCATACTGCTGTGTGATGTAACGTCACCTGGTGATTCTACCCATCGTTACTGCAGTCTCCTACCTGCGATACACTTCCATGTCTCCATACTGCTGTGTGATGTAACATCACCTGGTGATTCTATCCATCGTTACTACAGTCTCCTACCTGTGATACACTTCCATGTCTCCATACTGCTGTGTGATGTGACGTCACCTGGTGATTCTACCCATCGTTACTGCAGTCTCCTACCTGCGATACACTTCCATGTCTCCATACTGCTGTGTGATGTGACGTCACCTGGTGATTCTATCCATCGTTACTACAGTCTCCTACCTGTGATACACTTCCATGTCTCCATACTGCTGTGTGATGTAACGTCACCTGGTGATTCTACCCATCGTTACTGCAGTCTCCTACCTGCGATACACTTCCATGTCTCCATACTGCTGTGTGATGTAACGTCATCTGGTGATTCTATCCATCGTTACTACAGTCTCCTACCTGCGATACACTTCCATGTCTCCATACTGCTGTGTGATGTAACGTCACCTGGTGATTCTATCCATCGTTACTACAGTCTCCTACCTGCGATACACTTCCATGTCTCCATACTGCTGTGTGATGTAACGTCACCTGGTGATTCTACCCATCGTTACTGCAGTCTCCTCCTACCTGCGATACACTTCCATGTCTCCATACTGCTGTGTGATGTGACGTCACCTGGTGATTCTACCCATCGTTACTACAGTCTCCTACCTGCGATACCCTTCCATGTCTCCATACTGCTGTGTGATGTAACGTCACCTGGTGATTCTACCCATCGTTACTGCAGTCTCCTCCTACCTGCGATACACTTCCATGTCTCCATACTGCTGTGTGGTGTAACGTCACCTGGTGATTCTACCCATCGTTACTGCAGTCTGTCCTACCTGCGATACACTTCCATGTCTCCATACTGCTGTGTGATGTAACGTCATCTGGTGATTCTACCCATCGTTACTGCAGTCTCCTCCTACCTGCGATACACTTCCATGTCTCCATACTGCTGTGTGATGTAACGTCATCTGGTGATTCTACCCATCGTTACTGCAGTCTGTCCTACCTGCGATACACTTCCATGTCTCCATACTGCTGTGTGATGTAACGTCACCTGATGTAACGTCACCTGATGTAACGTCACCTGGTGATTCTACCCATCGTTACTGCAGTCTCCTACCTGCGATACACTTCCATGTCTCCATACTGCTGTGTGATGTAACGTCACCTGGTGATTCTACCCATCGTTACTGCAGTCTCCTCCTACCTGCGATACACTTCCATGTCTCCATACTGCTGTGTGATGTAACGTCACCTGGTGATTCTACCCATCGTTACTGCAGTCTCCTCCTACCTGCGATACACTTCCATGTCTCCATACTGCTGTGTGATGTAACGTCACCTGGTGATTCTACCCATCGTTACTGCAGTCTCTTCCTACCTGCGATACACTTTCATGTCTCCATACTGATGTGTGGTGTAACGTCACCTGGTGATTCTACCCATCGTTACTGCAGTCTGTCCTACCTGCGATACACTTCCATGTCTCCATACTGCTGTGTGATGTAACGTCACCTGGTGATTCTACCCATCGTTACTGCAGTCTCCTCCTACCTACGATACACTTCCATGTCTCCATACTGCTGTGTGATGTAACGTCATCTGGTGATTCTACCCATCGTTACTGCAGTCTCCTACCTGCGATACACTTCCATGTCTCCATACTGCTGTGTGATGTAACGTCACCTGGTGATTCTACCCATCGTTACTGCAGTCTGTCCTACCTGCGATACACTTCCATGTCTCCATACTGCTGTGTGATGTAACGTCACCTGGTGATTCTACCCATCGTTACTACAGTCTGTCCTACCTGTGATACACTTCCATGTCTCCATACTGCTGTGTGATGTAACGTCATCTGGTGATTCTACCCATCGTTACTGCAGTCTCCTACCTGCGATACACTTCCATGTCTCCATACTGCTGTGTGATGTGACGTCACCTGGTGATTCTACCCATCGTTACTGCAGTCTCCTCCTACCTGCGATACACTTCCATGTCTCCATACTGCTGTGTGATGTGACGTCACCTGGTGATTCTACCCATCGTTACTGCAGTCTCCTCCTACCTGCGATACACTTCCATGTCTCCATACTGCTGTGTGATGTAACGTCACCTGGTGATTCTACCCATCGTTACTGCAGTCTCCTCCTACCTGCGATACACTTCCATGTCTCCATACTGCTGTGTGATGTGACATCACCTGGTGATTCTACCCATCGTTACTGCAGTCTCCTCCTACCTGCGATACACTTCCATGTCTCCATACTGCTGTGTGATGTAACGTCACCTGGTGATTCTACCCATCGTTACTGCAGTCTCCTTCTACCTGCGATACACTTCCATGTCTCCATACTGCTGTGTGATGTAATGTCACCTGGTGATTCTACCCATCGTTACTGTAGTCTCCTCCTACCTGCGATACACTTCCATGTCTCCATACTGCTGTGTGATGTGAAGTCACCTGGTGATTCTACCCATCGTTACTGCAGTCTCCTCCTACCTGCGATACACTTCCATGTCTCCATACTGCTGCGTGATGTAACGTCATCTGGTGATTCTACCCATCGTTACTGCAGTCTGTCCTACCTGCGATACTCTTCCATGTCTCCATACTGCTGTGTGATGTAACGTCACCTGGTGATTCTACCCATCGTTACTACAGTCTGTCCTACCTGCAATACTCTTCCATGTCTCCATACTGCTGTGTGATGTAACGTCACCTGGTGATTCTACCCATCGTTACTACAGTCTGTACTACCTGCGATACTCTTCCATGTCTCCGTACTGCAGTGTGATGTGACGTCACCTGGTGATTCTACCCATCGTTACTGCAGTCTCCTCCTACCTGCGATACACTTCCATGTCTCCATACTGCTGTGTGATGTAACGTCACCTGGTGATTCTACCCATCGTTACTACAGTCTGTCCTACCTACGATACACTTCCATGTCTCCATACTGCTGTGTGATGTAACGTCACCTGGTGATTCTACCCATCGTTACTGCAGTCTCCTACCTGCGATACACTTCCATGTCTCCATACTGCTGTGTGATGTAACATCACCTGGTGATTCTATCCATCGTTACTACAGTCTCCTACCTGTGATACACTTCCATGTCTCCATACTGCTGTGTGATGTGACGTCACCTGGTGATTCTACCCATCGTTACTGCAGTCTCCTACCTGCGATACACTTCCATGTCTCCATACTGCTGTGTGATGTGACGTCACCTGGTGATTCTATCCATCGTTACTACAGTCTCCTACCTGTGATACACTTCCATGTCTCCATACTGCTGTGTGATGTAACGTCACCTGGTGATTCTACCCATCGTTACTGCAGTCTCCTACCTGCGATACACTTCCATGTCTCCATACTGCTGTGTGATGTAACGTCATCTGGTGATTCTATCCATCGTTACTACAGTCTCCTACCTGCGATACACTTCCATGTCTCCATACTGCTGTGTGATGTAACGTCACCTGGTGATTCTATCCATCGTTACTACAGTCTCCTACCTGCGATACACTTCCATGTCTCCATACTGCTGTGTGATGTAACGTCACCTGGTGATTCTACCCATCGTTACTGCAGTCTCCTCCTACCTGCGATACACTTCCATGTCTCCATACTGCTGTGTGATGTGACGTCACCTGGTGATTCTACCCATCGTTACTGCTGTCTCCTACCTGCGATACACTTCCATGTCTCCATACTGCTGTGTGGTGTAACGTCACCTGGTGATTCTACCCATCATTACTGCAGTCTGTCCAACCTGCGATACACTTCCATGTCTCCATACTGCTGTGTGATGTAACGTCATCTGGTGATTCTACCCATCGTTACTGCAGTCTCCTCCTACCTGCGATACACTTCCATGTCTCCATACTGCTGTGTGATGTAACGTCATATGGTGATTCTACCCATCGTTACTGCAGTCTGTCCTACCTGCGATACACTTCCATGTCTCCATACTGCTGTGTGATGTAACGTCACCTGATGTAACGTCACCTGATGTAACGTCACCTGGTGATTCTACCCATCGTTACTGCAGTCTCCTACCTGCGATACACTTCCATGTCTCCATACTGCTGTGTGATGTAACGTCACCTGGTGATTCTAACCATCGTTACTGCAGTCTCCTCCTACCTGCGATACACTTCCATGTCTCCATACTGCTGTGTGATGTGACGTCACCTGGTGATTCTACCCATCGTTACTACAGTCTCCTACCTGCGATACCCTTCCATGTCTCCATACTGCTGTGTGATGTAACGTCACCTGGTGATTCTACCCATCGTTACTGCAGTCTCCTCCTACCTGCGATACACTTCCATGTCTCCATACTGCTGTGTGGTGTAACGTCACCTGGTGATTCTACCCATCGTTACTGCAGTCTGTCCTACCTGCGATACACTTCCATGTCTCCATACTGCTGTGTGATGTAACGTCATCTGGTGATTCTACCCATCGTTACTGCAGTCTCCTCCTACCTGCGATACACTTCCATGTCTCCATACTGCTGTGTGATGTAACGTCATCTGGTGATTCTACCCATCGTTACTGCAGTCTGTCCTACCTGCGATACACTTCCATGTCTCCATACTGCTGTGTGATGTAACGTCACCTGATGTAACGTCACCTGATGTAACGTCACCTGGTGATTCTACCTATCGTTACTGCAGTCTCCTACCTGCGATACACTTCCATGTCTCCATACTGCTGTGTGATGTAACGTCACCTGGTGATTCTACCCATCGTTACTGCAGTCTCCTCCTACCTGCGATACACTTCCATGTCTCCATACTGCTGTGTGATGTAACGTCACCTGGTGATTCTACCCATCGTTACTGCAGTCTCCTCCTACCTGCGATACACTTCCATGTCTCCATACTGCTGTGTGATGTAACGTCACCTGGTGATTCTACCCATCGTTACTGCAGTCTCTTCCTACCTGCGATACACTTTCATGTCTCCATACTGATGTGTGGTGTAACGTCACCTGGTGATTCTACCCATCGTTACTGCAGTCTGTCCTACCTGCGATACACTTCCATGTCTCCATACTGCTGTGTGATGTAACGTCACCTGGTGATTCTACCCATCGTTACTGCAGTCTCCTCCTACCTGCGATACACTTCCATGTCTCCATACTGCTGTGTGATGTAACGTCATCTGGTGATTCTACCCATCGTTACTGCAGTCTCCTACCTGCGATACACTTCCATGTCTCCATACTGCTGTGTGATGTAACGTCACCTGGTGATTCTACCCATCGTTACTGCAGTCTGTCCTACCTGCGATACACTTCCATGTCTCCATACTGCTGTGTGATGTAACGTCACCTGGTGATTCTACCCATCGTTACTACAGTCTGTCCTACCTGTGATACACTTCCATGTCTCCATACTGCTGTGTGATGTAACGTCATCTGGTGATTCTACCCATCGTTACTGCAGTCTCCTACCTGCGATACACTTCCATGTCTCCATACTGCTGTGTGATGTGACGTCACCTGGTGATTCTACCCATCGTTACTGCAGTCTCCTCCTACCTGCGATACACTTCCATGTCTCCATACTGCTGTGTGATGTGACGTCACCTGGTGATTCTACCCATCGTTACTGCAGTCTCCTCCTACCTGCGATACACTTCCATGTCTCCATACTGCTGTGTGATGTAACGTCACCTGGTGATTCTACCCATCGTTACTGCAGTCTCCTCCTACCTGCGATACACTTCCATGTCTCCATACTGCTGTGTGATGTGACGTCACCTGGTGATTCTACCCATCGTTACTGCAGTCTCCTCCTACCTGCGATACACTTCCATGTCTCCATACTGCTGTGTGATGTAACGTCACCTGGTGATTCTACCCATCGTTACTGCAGTCTCCTTCTACCTGCGATACACTTCCATGTCTCCATACTGCTGTGTGATGTAATGTCACCTGGTGATTCTACCCATCGTTACTGTAGTCTCCTCCTACCTGCGATACACTTCCATGTCTCCATACTGCTGTGTGATGTGAAGTCACCTGGTGATTCTACCCATCGTTACTGCAGTCTCCTCCTACCTGCGATACACTTCCATGTCTCCATACTGCTGCGTGATGTAACGTCATCTGGTGATTCTACCCATCGTTACTGCAGTCTGTCCTACCTGCGATACTCTTCCATGTCTCCATACTGCTGTGTGATGTAACGTCACCTGGTGATTCTACCCATCGTTACTACAGTCTGTCCTACCTGCAATACTCTTCCATGTCTCCATACTGCTGTGTGATGTAACGTCACCTGGTGATTCTACCCATCGTTACTACAGTCTGTACTACCTGCGATACTCTTCCATGTCTCCGTACTGCTGTGTGATGTGACGTCACCTGGTGATTCTACCCATCGTTACTGCAGTCTCCTCCTACCTGCGATACACTTCCATGTCTCCATACTGCTGTGTGATGTAACGTCACCTGGTGATTCTACCCATCGTTACTACAGTCTGTCCTACCTACGATACACTTCCATGTCTCCATACTGCTGTGTGATGTAACGTCACCTGGTGATTCTACCCATCGTTACTGCAGTCTCCTACCTGCGATACACTTCCATGTCTCCATACTGCTGTGTGATGTAACATCACCTGGTGATTCTATCCATCGTTACTACAGTCTCCTACCTGTGATACACTTCCATGTCTCCATACTGCTGTGTGATGTGACGTCACCTGGTGATTCTACCCATCGTTACTGCAGTCTCCTACCTGCGATACACTTCCATGTCTCCATACTGCTGTGTGATGTGACGTCACCTGGTGATTCTATCCATCGTTACTACAGTCTCCTACCTGTGATACACTTCCATGTCTCCATACTGCTGTGTGATGTAACGTCACCTGGTGATTCTACCCATCGTTACTGCAGTCTCCTACCTGCGATACACTTCCATGTCTCCATACTGCTGTGTGATGTAACGTCATCTGGTGATTCTATCCATCGTTACTACAGTCTCCTACCTGCGATACACTTCCATGTCTCCATACTGCTGTGTGATGTAACGTCACCTGGTGATTCTATCCATCGTTACTACAGTCTCCTACCTGCGATACACTTCCATGTCTCCATACTGCTGTGTGATGTAACGTCACCTGGTGATTCTACCCATCGTTACTGCAGTCTCCTCCTACCTGCGATACACTTCCATGTCTCCATACTGCTGTGTGATGTGACGTCACCTGGTGATTCTACCCATCGTTACTGCTGTCTCCTACCTGCGATACACTTCCATGTCTCCATACTGCTGTGTGGTGTAACGTCACCTGGTGATTCTACCCATCATTACTGCAGTCTGTCCAACCTGCGATACACTTCCATGTCTCCATACTGCTGTGTGATGTAACGTCATCTGGTGATTCTACCCATCGTTACTGCAGTCTCCTCCTACCTGCGATACACTTCCATGTCTCCATACTGCTGTGTGATGTAACGTCATATGGTGATTCTACCCATCGTTACTGCAGTCTGTCCTACCTGCGATACACTTCCATGTCTCCATACTGCTGTGTGATGTAACGTCACCTGATGTAACGTCACCTGATGTAACGTCACCTGGTGATTCTACCCATCGTTACTGCAGTCTCCTACCTGCGATACACTTCCATGTCTCCATACTGCTGTGTGATGTAACGTCACCTGGTGATTCTACCCATCGTTACTGCAGTCTCCTCCTACCTGCGATACACTTCCATGTCTCCATACTGCTGTGTGATGTAATGTCACCTGGTGATTCTACCCATCGTTACTGCAGTCTCCTCCTACCTGCGATACACTTCCATGTCTCCATAATGCTGTGTGATGTAACGTCATTTGGTGATTCTACCCATCGTTAATACAGTCTGTACTACCTGCGATACACTTCCATGTCTCCATACTGCTGTGTGATGTGACGTCACCTGGTGATTCTACCCATCGTTACTGCAGTCTCCTACCTGCGATACACTTCCATGTCTCCATACTGCTGTGTGATGTGACGTCAGCTGGTGATTCTATCCATCGTTACTACAGTCTCCTACCTGTGATACACTTCCATGTCTCCATACTGCTGTGTGATGTGACGTCACCTGGTGATTCTACCCATCGTTACTGCAGTCTCCTACCTGCGATACACTTCCATGTCTCCATACTGCTGTGTGATGTGACGTCACCTGGTGATTCTATCCATCGTTACTACAGTCTCCTACCTGTGATACACTTCCATGTCTCCATACTGCTGTGTGATGTAACGTCACCTGGTGATTCTACCCATCGTTACTGCAGTCTCCTACCTGCGATACACTTCCATGTCTCCATACTGCTGTGTGATGTAACGTCATCTGGTGATTCTATCCATCGTTACTACAGTCTCCTACCTGCGATACACTTCCATGTCTCCATACTGCTGTGTGATGTAACGTCACCTGGTGATTCTATCCATCGTTACTACAGTCTCCTACCTGCGATACACTTCCATGTCTCCATACTGCTGTGTGATGTAACGTCACCTGGTGATTCTACCCATCGTTACTGCAGTCTCCTCCTACCTGCGATACACTTCCATGTCTCCATACTGCTGTGTGATGTGACGTCACCTGGTGATTCTACCCATCGTTACTACAGTCTCCTACCTGCGATACCCTTCCATGTCTCCATACTGCTGTGTGATGTAACGTCACCTGGTGATTCTACCCATCGTTACTGCAGTCTCCTCCTACCTGCGATACACTTCCATGTCTCCATACTGCTGTGTGGTGTAACGTCACCTGGTGATTCTACCCATCGTTACTGCAGTCTGTCCTACCTGCGATACACTTCCATGTCTCCATACTGCTGTGTGATGTAACGTCATCTGGTGATTCTACCCATCGTTACTGCAGTCTCCTCCTACCTGCGATACACTTCCATGTCTCCATACTGCTGTGTGATGTAACGTCATCTGGTGATTCTACCCATCGTTACTGCAGTCTGTCCTACCTGCGATACACTTCCATGTCTCCATACTGCTGTGTGATGTAACGTCACCTGATGTAACGTCACCTGATGTAACGTCACCTGGTGATTCTACCCATCGTTACTGCAGTCTCGTACCTGCGATACACTTCCATGTCTCCATACTGCTGTGTGATGTAACGTCACCTGGTGATTCTACCCATCGTTACTGCAGTCTCCTCCTACCTGCGATACACTTCCATGTCTCCATACTGCTGTGTGATGTAACGTCACCTGGTGATTCTACCCATCGTTACTGCAGTCTCCTCCTACCTGCGATACACTTCCATGTCTCCATACTGCTGTGTGATGTAACGTCACCTGGTGATTCTACCCATCGTTACTGCCGTCTCTTCCTACCTGCGATACACTTTCATGTCTCCATACTGATGTGTGGTGTAACGTCACCTGGAGATTCTACCCATCGTTACTGCAGTCTGTCCTACCTGCGATACACTTCCATGTCTCCATACTGCTGTGTGATGTAACGTCACCTGGTGATTCTACCCATCGTTACTGCAGTCTCCTCCTACCTGCGATACACTTCCATGTCTCCATACTGCTGTGTGATGTAACGTCATCTGGTGATTCTACCCATCGTTACTGCAGTCTCCTACCTGCGATACACTTCCATGTCTCCATACTGCTGTGTGATGTAACGTCACCTGGTGATTCTACCCATCGTTACTACAGTCTGTCCTACCTGTGATACACTTCCATGTCTCCATACTGCTGTGTGATGTAACGTCATCTGGTGATTCTACCCATCGTTACTGCAGTCTCCTACCTGCGATACACTTCCATGTCTCCATACTGCTGTGTGATGTGACGTCACCTGGTGATTCTACCCATCGTTACTGCAGTCTCCTCCTACCTGCGATACACTTCCATGTCTCCATACTGCTGTGTGATGTGACGTCACCTGGTGATTCTACCCATCGTTACTGCAGTCTCCTCCTACCTGCGATACACTTCCATGTCTCCATACTGCTGTGTGATGTAACGTCACATGGTGATTCTACCCATCGTTACTGCAGTCTCCTCCTACCTGCGATACACTTCCATGTCTCCATACTGCTGTGTGATGTGACGTCACCTGGTGATTCTACCCATCGTTACTGCAGTCTCCTCCTACCTGCGATACACTTCCATGTCTCCATACTGCTGTGTGATGTAACGTCACCTGGTGATTCTACCCATCGTTACTGCAGTCTCCTTCTACCTGCGATACACTTCCATGTCTCCATACTGCTGTGTGATGTAATGTCACCTGGTGATTCTACCCATCGTTACTGTAGTCTCCTCCTACCTGCGATACACTTCCATGTCTCCATACTGCTGTGTGATGTGAAGTCACCTGGTGATTCTACCCATCGTTACTGCAGTCTCCTCCTACCTGCGATACACTTCCATGTCTCCATACTGCTGCGTGATGTAACGTCATCTGGTGATTCTACCCATCGTTACTGCAGTCTGTCCTACCTGCGATACTCTTCCATGTCTCCATACTGCTGTGTGATGTAACGTCACCTGGTGATTCTACCCATCGTTACTACAGTCTGTCCTACCTGCAATACTCTTCCATGTCTCCATACTGCTGTGTGATGTAACGTCACCTGGTGATTCTACCCATCGTTACTACAGTCTGTACTACCTGCGATACTCTTCCATATCTCCGTACTGCTGTGTGATGTGACGTCACCTGGTGATTCTACCCATCGTTACTGCAGTCTCCTCCTACCTGCGATACACTTCCATGTCTCCATACTGCTGTGTGATGTAACGTCACCTGGTGATTCTACCCATCGTTACTACAGTCTGTCCTACCTGCGATACACTTCCATGTCTCCATACTGCTGTGTGATGTAACGTCACCTGGTGATTCTACCCATCGTTACTGCAGTCTCCTACCTGCGATACACTTCCATGTCTCCATACTGCTGTGTGATGTAACATCACCTGGTGATTCTATCCATCGTTACTACAGTCTCCTACCTGTGATACACTTCCATGTCTCCATACTGCTGTGTGATGTGACGTCACCTGGTGATTCTACCCATCGTTACTGCAGTCTCCTACCTGCGATACACTTCCATGTCTCCATACTGCTGTGTGATGTGACGTCACCTGGTGATTCTATCCATCGTTACTACAGTCTCCTACCTGTGATACACTTCCATGTCTCCATACTGCTGTGTGATGTAACGTCACCTGGTGATTCTACCCATCGTTACTGCAGTCTCCTACCTGCGATACACTTCCATGTCTCCATACTGCTGTGTGATGTAACGTCATCTGGTGATTCTATCCATCGTTACTACAGTCTCCTACCTGCGATACACTTCCATGTCTCCATACTGCTGTGTGATGTAACGTCACCTGGTGATTCTATCCATCGTTACTACAGTCTCCTACCTGCGATACACTTCCATGTCTCCATACTGCTGTGTGATGTAACGTCACCTGGTGATTCTACCCATCGTTACTGCAGTCTCCTCCTACCTGCGATACACTTCCATGTCTCCATACTGCTGTGTGATGTGACGTCACCTGGTGATTCTACCCATCGTTACTACAGTCTCCTACCTGCGATACCCTTCCATGTCTCCATACTGCTGTGTGATGTAACGTCACCTGGTGATTCTACCCATCGTTACTGCAGTCTCCTCCTACCTGCGATACACTTCCATGTCTCCATACTGCTGTGTGGTGTAACGTCACCTGGTGATTCTACCCATCGTTACTGCAGTCTGTCCTACCTGCGATACACTTCCATGTCTCCATACTGCTGTGTGATGTAACGTCATCTGGTGATTCTACCCATCGTTACTGCAGTCTCCTCCTACCTGCGATACACTTCCATGTCTCCATACTGCTGTGTGATGTAACGTCATCTGGTGATTCTACCCATCGTTACTGCAGTCTGTCCTACCTGCGATACACTTCCATGTCTCCATACTGCTGTGTGATGTAACGTCACCTGATGTAACGTCACCTGATGTAACGTCACCTGGTGATTCTACCCATCGTTACTGCAGTCTCCTACCTGCGATACACTTCCATGTCTCCATACTGCTGTGTGATGTAACGTCACCTGGTGATTCTACCCATCGTTACTGCAGTCTCCTCCTACCTGCGATACACTTCCATGTCTCCATACTGCTGTGTGATGTAACGTCACCTGGTGATTCTACCCATCGTTACTGCAGTCTCCTCCTACCTGCGATACACTTCCATGTCTCCATACTGCTGTGTGATGTAACGTCACCTGGTGATTCTACCCATCGTTACTGCAGTCTCTTCCTACCTGCGATACACTTTCATGTCTCCATACTGATGTGTGGTGTAACGTCACCTGGTGATTCTACCCATCGTTACTGCAGTCTGTCCTACCTGCGATACACTTCCATGTCTCCATACTGCTGTGTGATGTAACGTCACCTGGTGATTCTACCCATCGTTACTGCAGTCTCCTCCTACCTACGATACACTTCCATGTCTCCATACTGCTGTGTGATGTAACGTCATCTGGTGATTCTACCCATCGTTACTGCAGTCTCCTACCTGCGATACACTTCCATGTCTCCATACTGCTGTGTGATGTAACGTCACCTGGTGATTCTACCCATCGTTACTGCAGTCTGTCCTACCTGCGATACACTTCCATGTCTCCATACTGCTGTGTGATGTAACGTCACCTGGTGATTCTACCCATCGTTACTACAGTCTGTCCTACCTGTGATACACTTCCATGTCTCCATACTGCTGTGTGATGTAACGTCATCTGGTGATTCTACCCATCGTTACTGCAGTCTCCTACCTGCGATACACTTCCATGTCTCCATACTGCTGTGTGATGTGACGTCACCTGGTGATTCTACCCATCGTTACTGCAGTCTCCTCCTACCTGCGATACACTTCCATGTCTCCATACTGCTGTGTGATGTGACGTCACCTGGTGATTCTACCCATCGTTACTGCAGTCTCCTCCTACCTGCGATACACTTCCATGTCTCCATACTGCTGTGTGATGTAACGTCACCTGGTGATTCTACCCATCGTTACTGCAGTCTCCTCCTACCTGCGATACACTTCCATGTCTCCATACTGCTGTGTGATGTGACATCACCTGGTGATTCTACCCATCGTTACTGCAGTCTCCTCCTACCTGCGATACACTTCCATGTCTCCATACTGCTGTGTGATGTAACGTCACCTGGTGATTCTACCCATCGTTACTGCAGTCTCCTTCTACCTGCGATACACTTCCATGTCTCCATACTGCTGTGTGATGTAATGTCACCTGGTGATTCTACCCATCGTTACTGTAGTCTCCTCCTACCTGCGATACACTTCCATGTCTCCATACTGCTGTGTGATGTGAAGTCACCTGGTGATTCTACCCATCGTTACTGCAGTCTCCTCCTACCTGCGATACACTTCCATGTCTCCATACTGCTGCGTGATGTAACGTCATCTGGTGATTCTACCCATCGTTACTGCAGTCTGTCCTACCTGCGATACTCTTCCATGTCTCCATACTGCTGTGTGATGTAACGTCACCTGGTGATTCTACCCATCGTTACTACAGTCTGTCCTACCTGCAATACTCTTCCATGTCTCCATACTGCTGTGTGATGTAACGTCACCTGGTGATTCTACCCATCGTTACTACAGTCTGTACTACCTGCGATACTCTTCCATGTCTCCGTACTGCAGTGTGATGTGACGTCACCTGGTGATTCTACCCATCGTTACTGCAGTCTCCTCCTACCTGCGATACACTTCCATGTCTCCATACTGCTGTGTGATGTAACGTCACCTGGTGATTCTACCCATCGTTACTACAGTCTGTCCTACCTACGATACACTTCCATGTCTCCATACTGCTGTGTGATGTAACGTCACCTGGTGATTCTACCCATCGTTACTGCAGTCTCCTACCTGCGATACACTTCCATGTCTCCATACTGCTGTGTGATGTAACATCACCTGGTGATTCTATCCATCGTTACTACAGTCTCCTACCTGTGATACACTTCCATGTCTCCATACTGCTGTGTGATGTGACGTCACCTGGTGATTCTACCCATCGTTACTGCAGTCTCCTACCTGCGATACACTTCCATGTCTCCATACTGCTGTGTGATGTGACGTCACCTGGTGATTCTATCCATCGTTACTACAGTCTCCTACCTGTGATACACTTCCATGTCTCCATACTGCTGTGTGATGTAACGTCACCTGGTGATTCTACCCATCGTTACTGCAGTCTCCTACCTGCGATACACTTCCATGTCTCCATACTGCTGTGTGATGTAACGTCATCTGGTGATTCTATCCATCGTTACTACAGTCTCCTACCTGCGATACACTTCCATGTCTCCATACTGCTGTGTGATGTAACGTCACCTGGTGATTCTATCCATCGTTACTACAGTCTCCTACCTGCGATACACTTCCATGTCTCCATACTGCTGTGTGATGTAACGTCACCTGGTGATTCTACCCATCGTTACTGCAGTCTCCTCCTACCTGCGATACACTTCCATGTCTCCATACTGCTGTGTGATGTGACGTCACCTGGTGATTCTACCCATCGTTACTGCTGTCTCCTACCTGCGATACACTTCCATGTCTCCATACTGCTGTGTGGTGTAACGTCACCTGGTGATTCTACCCATCATTACTGCAGTCTGTCCAACCTGCGATACACTTCCATGTCTCCATACTGCTGTGTGATGTAACGTCATCTGGTGATTCTACCCATCGTTACTGCAGTCTCCTCCTACCTGCGATACACTTCCATGTCTCCATACTGCTGTGTGATGTAACGTCATATGGTGATTCTACCCATCGTTACTGCAGTCTGTCCTACCTGCGATACACTTCCATGTCTCCATACTGCTGTGTGATGTAACGTCACCTGATGTAACGTCACCTGATGTAACGTCACCTGGTGATTCTACCCATCGTTACTGCAGTCTCCTACCTGCGATACACTTCCATGTCTCCATACTGCTGTGTGATGTAACGTCACCTGGTGATTCTAACCATCGTTACTGCAGTCTCCTCCTACCTGCGATACACTTCCATGTCTCCATACTGCTGTGTGATGTGACGTCACCTGGTGATTCTACCCATCGTTACTACAGTCTCCTACCTGCGATACCCTTCCATGTCTCCATACTGCTGTGTGATGTAACGTCACCTGGTGATTCTACCCATCGTTACTGCAGTCTCCTCCTACCTGCGATACACTTCCATGTCTCCATACTGCTGTGTGGTGTAACGTCACCTGGTGATTCTACCCATCGTTACTGCAGTCTGTCCTACCTGCGATACACTTCCATGTCTCCATACTGCTGTGTGATGTAACGTCATCTGGTGATTCTACCCATCGTTACTGCAGTCTCCTCCTACCTGCGATACACTTCCATGTCTCCATACTGCTGTGTGATGTAACGTCATCTGGTGATTCTACCCATCGTTACTGCAGTCTGTCCTACCTGCGATACACTTCCATGTCTCCATACTGCTGTGTGATGTAACGTCACCTGATGTAACGTCACCTGATGTAACGTCACCTGGTGATTCTACCCATCGTTACTGCAGTCTCCTACCTGCGATACACTTCCATGTCTCCATACTGCTGTGTGATGTAACGTCACCTGGTGATTCTACCCATCGTTACTGCAGTCTCCTCCTACCTGCGATACACTTCCATGTCTCCATACTGCTGTGTGATGTAACGTCACCTGGTGATTCTACCCATCGTTACTGCAGTCTCCTCCTACCTGCGATACACTTCCATGTCTCCATACTGCTGTGTGATGTAACGTCACCTGGTGATTCTACCCATCGTTACTGCAGTCTCTTCCTACCTGCGATACACTTTCATGTCTCCATACTGATGTGTGGTGTAACGTCACCTGGTGATTCTACCCATCGTTACTGCAGTCTGTCCTACCTGCGATACACTTCCATGTCTCCATACTGCTGTGTGATGTAACGTCACCTGGTGATTCTACCCATCGTTACTGCAGTCTCCTCCTACCTGCGATACACTTCCATGTCTCCATACTGCTGTGTGATGTAACGTCATCTGGTGATTCTACCCATCGTTACTGCAGTCTCCTACCTGCGATACACTTCCATGTCTCCATACTGCTGTGTGATGTAACGTCACCTGGTGATTCTACCCATCGTTACTGCAGTCTGTCCTACCTGCGATACACTTCCATGTCTCCATACTGCTGTGTGATGTAACGTCACCTGGTGATTCTACCCATCGTTACTACAGTCTGTCCTACCTGTGATACACTTCCATGTCTCCATACTGCTGTGTGATGTAACGTCATCTGGTGATTCTACCCATCGTTACTGCAGTCTCCTACCTGCGATACACTTCCATGTCTCCATACTGCTGTGTGATGTGACGTCACCTGGTGATTCTACCCATCGTTACTGCAGTCTCCTCCTACCTGCGATACACTTCCATGTCTCCATACTGCTGTGTGATGTGACGTCACCTGGTGATTCTACCCATCGTTACTGCAGTCTCCTCCTACCTGCGATACACTTCCATGTCTCCATACTGCTGTGTGATGTAACGTCACCTGGTGATTCTACCCATCGTTACTGCAGTCTCCTCCTACCTGCGATACACTTCCATGTCTCCATACTGCTGTGTGATGTGACGTCACCTGGTGATTCTACCCATCGTTACTGCAGTCTCCTCCTACCTGCGATACACTTCCATGTCTCCATACTGCTGTGTGATGTAACGTCACCTGGTGATTCTACCCATCGTTACTGCAGTCTCCTTCTACCTGCGATACACTTCCATGTCTCCATACTGCTGTGTGATGTAATGTCACCTGGTGATTCTACCCATCGTTACTGTAGTCTCCTCCTACCTGCGATACACTTCCATGTCTCCATACTGCTGTGTGATGTGAAGTCACCTGGTGATTCTACCCATCGTTACTGCAGTCTCCTCCTACCTGCGATACACTTCCATGTCTCCATACTGCTGCGTGATGTAACGTCATCTGGTGATTCTACCCATCGTTACTGCAGTCTGTCCTACCTGCGATACTCTTCCATGTCTCCATACTGCTGTGTGATGTAACGTCACCTGGTGATTCTACCCATCGTTACTACAGTCTGTCCTACCTGCAATACTCTTCCATGTCTCCATACTGCTGTGTGATGTAACGTCACCTGGTGATTCTACCCATCGTTACTACAGTCTGTACTACCTGCGATACTCTTCCATGTCTCCGTACTGCTGTGTGATGTGACGTCACCTGGTGATTCTACCCATCGTTACTGCAGTCTCCTCCTACCTGCGATACACTTCCATGTCTCCATACTGCTGTGTGATGTAACGTCACCTGGTGATTCTACCCATCGTTACTACAGTCTGTCCTACCTACGATACACTTCCATGTCTCCATACTGCTGTGTGATGTAACGTCACCTGGTGATTCTACCCATCGTTACTGCAGTCTCCTACCTGCGATACACTTCCATGTCTCCATACTGCTGTGTGATGTAACATCACCTGGTGATTCTATCCATCGTTACTACAGTCTCCTACCTGTGATACACTTCCATGTCTCCATACTGCTGTGTGATGTGACGTCACCTGGTGATTCTACCCATCGTTACTGCAGTCTCCTACCTGCGATACACTTCCATGTCTCCATACTGCTGTGTGATGTGACGTCACCTGGTGATTCTATCCATCGTTACTACAATCTCCTACCTGTGATACACTTCCATGTCTCCATACTGCTGTGTGATGTAACGTCACCTGGTGATTCTACCCATCGTTACTGCAGTCTCCTACCTGCGATACACTTCCATGTCTCCATACTGCTGTGTGATGTAACGTCATCTGGTGATTCTATCCATCGTTACTACAGTCTCCTACCTGCGATACACTTCCATGTCTCCATACTGCTGTGTGATGTAACGTCACCTGGTGATTCTATCCATCGTTACTACAGTCTCCTACCTGCGATACACTTCCATGTCTCCATACTGCTGTGTGATGTAACGTCACCTGGTGATTCTACCCATCGTTACTGCAGTCTCCTCCTACCTGCGATACACTTCCATGTCTCCATACTGCTGTGTGATGTGACGTCACCTGGTGATTCTACCCATCGTTACTGCTGTCTCCTACCTGCGATACACTTCCATGTCTCCATACTGCTGTGTGGTGTAACGTCACCTGGTGATTCTACCCATCATTACTGCAGTCTGTCCAACCTGCGATACACTTCCATGTCTCCATACTGCTGTGTGATGTAACGTCATCTGGTGATTCTACCCATCGTTACTGCAGTCTCCTCCTACCTGCGATACACTTCCATGTCTCCATACTGCTGTGTGATGTAACGTCATATGGTGATTCTACCCATCGTTACTGCAGTCTGTCCTACCTGCGATACACTTCCATGTCTCCATACTGCTGTGTGATGTAACGTCACCTGATGTAACGTCACCTGATGTAACGTCACCTGGTGATTCTACCCATCGTTACTGCAGTCTCCTACCTGCGATACACTTCCATGTCTCCATACTGCTGTGTGATGTAACGTCACCTGGTGATTCTAACCATCGTTACTGCAGTCTCCTCCTACCTGCGATACACTTCCATGTCTCCATACTGCTGTGTGATGTGACGTCACCTGGTGATTCTACCCATCGTTACTGCAGTCTCCTCCTACCTGCGATACACTTCCATGTCTCCATACTGCTGTGTGATGTAACGTCACCTGGTGATTCTACCCATCGTTACTGCAGTCTCCTACCTGCGATACACTCCCATGTCACCATACTGCTGTGTGATGTAACGTCACCTGGTGATTCTACCCATCGTTACTGCAGTCTCCTACCTGCGATACACTTCCATGTCTCCATACTGCTGTGTGATGTAACGTCATCTGGTTATTCTACCCATCGTTACTGCAGTCTCCTACCTGCGATACACTTCCATGTCTCCATACTGCTGCGTGATGTAACGTCATCTGGTGATTCTACCCATCGTTACTGCAGTCTGTCCTACCTGCGATACACTTCCATGTCTCCATAATGCTGTGTGATGTAACGTCACCTGGTGATTCTACCCATCGTTACTGCAGTCTGTCCTACCTACAATACACTTCCCTGTCTCCATACTGCTGTGTGATGTAACGTCACCTGGTGATTCTACCCATCGTTACTACAGTCTCCTCCTACCTGCAATACTCTTCCATGTCTCCATACTGCTGTGTGATGTAACGTCACCTGGTGATTCTACCCATCGTTACTACAGTCTGTACTACCTGCGATACTCTTCCATGTCTCCATACTGCTGTGTGATGTGACGTCACCTGGTGATTCTACCCATCGTTACTGCAGTCTCCTCCTACCTGCGATACACTTCCATGTCTCCATACTGCTGCGTGATGTAACGTCATCTGGTGATTCTACCCATCGTTACTGCAGTCTGTCCTACCTGCGATACTCTTCCATGTCTCCATACTGCTGTGTGATGTAACGTCACCTGGTGATTCTACCCATCGTTACTACAGTCTGTCCTACCTGCAATACTCTTCCATGTCTCCATACTGCTGTGTGATGTAACGTCACCTGGTGATTCTACCCATCGTTACTACAGTCTGTACTACCTGCGATACTCTTCCATGTCTCCGTACTGCAGTGTGATGTGACGTCACCTGGTGATTCTACCCATCGTTACTGCAGTCTCCTCCTACCTGCGATACACTTCCATGTCTCCATACTGCTGTGTGATGTAACGTCACCTGGTGATTCTACCCATCGTTACTACAGTCTGTCCTACCTACGATACACTTCCATGTCTCCATACTGCTGTGTGATGTAACGTCACCTGGTGATTCTACCCATCGTTACTGCAGTCTCCTACCTGCGATACACTTCCATGTCTCCATACTGCTGTGTGATGTAACATCACCTGGTGATTCTATCCATCGTTACTACAGTCTCCTACCTGTGATACACTTCCATGTCTCCATACTGCTGTGTGATGTGACGTCACCTGGTGATTCTACCCATCGTTACTGCAGTCTCCTACCTGCGATACACTTCCATGTCTCCATACTGCTGTGTGATGTGACGTCACCTGGTGATTCTATCCATCGTTACTACAGTCTCCTACCTGTGATACACTTCCATGTCTCCATACTGCTGTGTGATGTAACGTCACCTGGTGATTCTACCCATCGTTACTGCAGTCTCCTACCTGCGATACACTTCCATGTCTCCATACTGCTGTGTGATGTAACGTCATCTGGTGATTCTATCCATCGTTACTACAGTCTCCTACCTGCGATACACTTCCATGTCTCCATACTGCTGTGTGATGTAACGTCACCTGGTGATTCTATCCATCGTTACTACAGTCTCCTACCTGCGATACACTTCCATGTCTCCATACTGCTGTGTGATGTAACGTCACCTGGTGATTCTACCCATCGTTACTGCAGTCTCCTCCTACCTGCGATACACTTCCATGTCTCCATACTGCTGTGTGATGTGACGTCACCTGGTGATTCTACCCATCGTTACTGCTGTCTCCTACCTGCGATACACTTCCATGTCTCCATACTGCTGTGTGGTGTAACGTCACCTGGTGATTCTACCCATCATTACTGCAGTCTGTCCAACCTGCGATACACTTCCATGTCTCCATACTGCTGTGTGATGTAACGTCATCTGGTGATTCTACCCATCGTTACTGCAGTCTCCTCCTACCTGCGATACACTTCCATGTCTCCATACTGCTGTGTGATGTAACGTCATATGGTGATTCTACCCATCGTTACTGCAGTCTGTCCTACCTGCGATACACTTCCATGTCTCCATACTGCTGTGTGATGTAACGTCACCTGATGTAACGTCACCTGATGTAACGTCACCTGGTGATTCTACCCATCGTTACTGCAGTCTCCTACCTGCGATACACTTCCATGTCTCCATACTGCTGTGTGATGTAACGTCACCTGGTGATTCTAACCATCGTTACTGCAGTCTCCTCCTACCTGCGATACACTTCCATGTCTCCATACTGCTGTGTGATGTGACGTCACCTGGTGATTCTACCCATCGTTACTACAGTCTCCTACCTGCGATACCCTTCCATGTCTCCATACTGCTGTGTGATGTAACGTCACCTGGTGATTCTACCCATCGTTACTGCAGTCTCCTCCTACCTGCGATACACTTCCATGTCTCCATACTGCTGTGTGGTGTAACGTCACCTGGTGATTCTACCCATCGTTACTGCAGTCTGTCCTACCTGCGATACACTTCCATGTCTCCATACTGCTGTGTGATGTAACGTCATCTGGTGATTCTACCCATCGTTACTGCAGTCTCCTCCTACCTGCGATACACTTCCATGTCTCCATACTGCTGTGTGATGTAACGTCATCTGGTGATTCTACCCATCGTTACTGCAGTCTGTCCTACCTGCGATACACTTCCATGTCTCCATACTGCTGTGTGATGTAACGTCACCTGATGTAACGTCACCTGATGTAACGTCACCTGGTGATTCTACCCATCGTTACTGCAGTCTCCTACCTGCGATACACTTCCATGTCTCCATACTGCTGTGTGATGTAACGTCACCTGGTGATTCTACCCATCGTTACTGCAGTCTCCTCCTACCTGCGATACACTTCCATGTCTCCATACTGCTGTGTGATGTAACGTCACCTGGTGATTCTACCCATCGTTACTGCAGTCTCCTCCTACCTGCGATACACTTCCATGTCTCCATACTGCTGTGTGATGTAACGTCACCTGGTGATTCTACCCATCGTTACTGCAGTCTCTTCCTACCTGCGATACACTTTCATGTCTCCATACTGATGTGTGGTGTAACGTCACCTGGTGATTCTACCCATCGTTACTGCAGTCTGTCCTACCTGCGATACACTTCCATGTCTCCATACTGCTGTGTGATGTAACGTCACCTGGTGATTCTACCCATCGTTACTGCAGTCTCCTCCTACCTGCGATACACTTCCATGTCTCCATACTGCTGTGTGATGTAACGTCATCTGGTGATTCTACCCATCGTTACTGCAGTCTCCTACCTGCGATACACTTCCATGTCTCCATACTGCTGTGTGATGTAACGTCACCTGGTGATTCTACCCATCGTTACTGCAGTCTGTCCTACCTGCGATACACTTCCATGTCTCCATACTGCTGTGTGATGTAACGTCACCTGGTGATTCTACCCATCGTTACTACAGTCTGTCCTACCTGTGATACACTTCCATGTCTCCATACTGCTGTGTGATGTAACGTCATCTGGTGATTCTACCCATCGTTACTGCAGTCTCCTACCTGCGATACACTTCCATGTCTCCATACTGCTGTGTGATGTGACGTCACCTGGTGATTCTACCCATCGTTACTGCAGTCTCCTCCTACCTGCGATACACTTCCATGTCTCCATACTGCTGTGTGATGTGACGTCACCTGGTGATTCTACCCATCGTTACTGCAGTCTCCTCCTACCTGCGATACACTTCCATGTCTCCATACTGCTGTGTGATGTAACGTCACCTGGTGATTCTACCCATCGTTACTGCAGTCTCCTCCTACCTGCGATACACTTCCATGTCTCCATACTGCTGTGTGATGTGACGTCACCTGGTGATTCTACCCATCGTTACTGCAGTCTCCTCCTACCTGCGATACACTTCCATGTCTCCATACTGCTGTGTGATGTAACGTCACCTGGTGATTCTACCCATCGTTACTGCAGTCTCCTTCTACCTGCGATACACTTCCATGTCTCCATACTGCTGTGTGATGTAATGTCACCTGGTGATTCTACCCATCGTTACTGTAGTCTCCTCCTACCTGCGATACACTTCCATGTCTCCATACTGCTGTGTGATGTGAAGTCACCTGGTGATTCTACCCATCGTTACTGCAGTCTCCTCCTACCTGCGATACACTTCCATGTCTCCATACTGCTGCGTGATGTAACGTCATCTGGTGATTCTACCCATCGTTACTGCAGTCTGTCCTACCTGCGATACTCTTCCATGTCTCCATACTGCTGTGTGATGTAACGTCACCTGGTGATTCTACCCATCGTTACTACAGTCTGTCCTACCTGCAATACTCTTCCATGTCTCCATACTGCTGTGTGATGTAACGTCACCTGGTGATTCTACCCATCGTTACTACAGTCTGTACTACCTGCGATACTCTTCCATGTCTCCGTACTGCTGTGTGATGTGACGTCACCTGGTGATTCTACCCATCGTTACTGCAGTCTCCTCCTACCTGCGATACACTTCCATGTCTCCATACTGCTGTGTGATGTAACGTCACCTGGTGATTCTACCCATCGTTACTACAGTCTGTCCTACCTACGATACACTTCCATGTCTCCATACTGCTGTGTGATGTAACGTCACCTGGTGATTCTACCCATCGTTACTGCAGTCTCCTACCTGCGATACACTTCCATGTCTCCATACTGCTGTGTGATGTAACATCACCTGGTGATTCTATCCATCGTTACTACAGTCTCCTACCTGTGATACACTTCCATGTCTCCATACTGCTGTGTGATGTGACGTCACCTGGTGATTCTACCCATCGTTACTGCAGTCTCCTACCTGCGATACACTTCCATGTCTCCATACTGCTGTGTGATGTGACGTCACCTGGTGATTCTATCCATCGTTACTACAATCTCCTACCTGTGATACACTTCCATGTCTCCATACTGCTGTGTGATGTAACGTCACCTGGTGATTCTACCCATCGTTACTGCAGTCTCCTACCTGCGATACACTTCCATGTCTCCATACTGCTGTGTGATGTAACGTCATCTGGTGATTCTATCCATCGTTACTACAGTCTCCTACCTGCGATACACTTCCATGTCTCCATACTGCTGTGTGATGTAACGTCACCTGGTGATTCTATCCATCGTTACTACAGTCTCCTACCTGCGATACACTTCCATGTCTCCATACTGCTGTGTGATGTAACGTCACCTGGTGATTCTACCCATCGTTACTGCAGTCTCCTCCTACCTGCGATACACTTCCATGTCTCCATACTGCTGTGTGATGTGACGTCACCTGGTGATTCTACCCATCGTTACTGCTGTCTCCTACCTGCGATACACTTCCATGTCTCCATACTGCTGTGTGGTGTAACGTCACCTGGTGATTCTACCCATCATTACTGCAGTCTGTCCAACCTGCGATACACTTCCATGTCTCCATACTGCTGTGTGATGTAACGTCATCTGGTGATTCTACCCATCGTTACTGCAGTCTCCTCCTACCTGCGATACACTTCCATGTCTCCATACTGCTGTGTGATGTAACGTCATATGGTGATTCTACCCATCGTTACTGCAGTCTGTCCTACCTGCGATACACTTCCATGTCTCCATACTGCTGTGTGATGTAACGTCACCTGATGTAACGTCACCTGATGTAACGTCACCTGGTGATTCTACCCATCGTTACTGCAGTCTCCTACCTGCGATACACTTCCATGTCTCCATACTGCTGTGTGATGTAACGTCACCTGGTGATTCTAACCATCGTTACTGCAGTCTCCTCCTACCTGCGATACACTTCCATGTCTCCATACTGCTGTGTGATGTGACGTCACCTGGTGATTCTACCCATCGTTACTGCAGTCTCCTCCTACCTGCGATACACTTCCATGTCTCCATACTGCTGTGTGATGTAACGTCACCTGGTGATTCTACCCATCGTTACTGCAGTCTCCTACCTGCGATACACTCCCATGTCACCATACTGCTGTGTGATGTAACGTCACCTGGTGATTCTACCCATCGTTACTGCAGTCTCCTACCTGCGATACACTTCCATGTCTCCATACTGCTGTGTGATGTAACGTCATCTGGTTATTCTACCCATCGTTACTGCAGTCTCCTACCTGCGATACACTTCCATGTCTCCATACTGCTGCGTGATGTAACGTCATCTGGTGATTCTACCCATCGTTACTGCAGTCTGTCCTACCTGCGATACACTTCCATGTCTCCATAATGCTGTGTGATGTAACGTCACCTGGTGATTCTACCCATCGTTACTGCAGTCTGTCCTACCTACAATACACTTCCCTGTCTCCATACTGCTGTGTGATGTAACGTCACCTGGTGATTCTACCCATCGTTACTACAGTCTCCTCCTACCTGCAATACTCTTCCATGTCTCCATACTGCTGTGTGATGTAACGTCACCTGGTGATTCTACCCATCGTTACTACAGTCTGTACTACCTGCGATACTCTTCCATGTCTCCATACTGCTGTGTGATGTGACGTCACCTGGTGATTCTACCCATCGTTACTGCAGTCTCCTCCTACCTGCGATAGACTTCCATGTCTCTATACTGCTGTGTGATGTAACGTCACCTGGTGATTCTACCCATCGTTACTGCAGTCTCCTCCTACCTGCGATACACTTCCATGTCTCCATACGGCTGTGTGATGTAACGTCATCTGGTGATTCTACCCATCGTTACTGCAGTCTCCTCCTACCTGCGATACACTTCCATGTCTCCATACGGCTGTGTGATGTAACGTCACCTGGTGATTCTACCCATCGTTACTACAGTCTGTACTACCTGCGATACTCTTCCATGTCTCCATACTGCTGTGTGATGTGACGTCACCTGGTGATTCTACCCATCGTTACTGCAGTCTCCTCCTACCTGCGATACACTTCCATGTCTCCATACTGCTGTGTGATGTAACGTCACCTGGTGATTCTACCCATCGTTACTGCAGTCTGTCCTACCTGCGATACACTTCCATGTCTCCATACTGCTGTGTGATGTAACGTCACCTGGTGATTCTACCCATCGTTACTGCAGTCTCCTCCTACCTGCGATACACTTCCATGTCTCCATACGGCTGTGTGATGTAACGTCATCTGGTGATTCTACCCATCGTTACTGCAGTCTCCTCCTACCTGCGATACACTTCCATGTCTCCATACGGCTGTGTGATGTAACGTCACCTGGTGATTCTACCCATCGTTACTACAGTCTGTCCTACCTGCGATACACTTCCATGTCTCCATAATGCTGTGTGATGTAACGTCACCTGGTGATTCTACCCATCGTTACTGCAGTCTGTCCTACCTACGATACACTTCCCTGTCTCCATACTGCTGTGTGATGTAACGTCACCTGGTGATTCTACCCATCGTTACTGCAGTCTCCTCCTACCTGCGATACACTTCCATGTCTCCATACTGCTGTGTGATGTAACGTCACCTGGTGATTCTACCCATCGTTACTACAGTCTCCTCCTACCTGCGATACACTTCCATGTCTCCATACTGCTGTGTGATGTAACGTCACCTGGTGATTCTACCCATCGTTACTGCAGTCTCCTCCTACCTGCGATACACTTCCATGTCTCCATACTGCTGTGTGATGTAACGTCACCTGGTGATTCTACCCATCGTTACTGCAGTCTCCTCCTACCTGCGATACACTTCCATGTCTCCATACGGCTGTGTGATATAACGTCACCTGGTGATTCTACCCATCGTTACTACAGTCTGTACTACCTGCGATACTCTTCCATGTCTCCATACTGCTGTGTGATGTGACGTCACCTGGTGATTCTACCCATCGTTACTGCAGTCTCCTCCTACCTGCGATACACTTCCATGTCTCCATACTGCTGTGTGATGTAACGTCACCTGGTGATTCTACCCATCGTTACTGCAGTCTGTCCTACCTGCGATACACTTCCCTGTCTCCATACTGCTGTGTGATGTAACGTCACCTGGTGATTCTACCCATCGTTACTGCAGTCTCCTCCTACCTGCGATACACTTCCATGTCTCCATACTGCTGTGTGATGTAACGTCACCTGGTGATTCTACCCATCGTTACTACAGTCTGTCCTACCTGCGATACACTTCCATGTCTCCATACTGCTGTGTGATGTGACGTCACCTGGTGATTCTACCCATCGTTACTGCAGTCTCCTACCTGCGATACACTTCCATGTCTCCATACTGCTGTGTGATGTAACGTCACCTGGTGATTCTACCCATCGTTACTACAGTCTGTACTACCTGCGATACACTTCCATGTCTCCATACTGCTGTGTGATGTAACGTCACCTGGTGATTCTACCCATCGTTACTGCAGTCTCCTCCTACCTGCGATACACTTCCATGTCTCCATACTGCTGTGTGATGTAACGTCATCTGGTGATTCTACCCATCGTTACTGCAGTCTCCTACCTGCGATACACTTCCATGTCTCCATACTGCTGTGTGATGTAACGTCACCTGGTGATTCTACCCATCGTTACTGCAGTCTGTCCTACCTGCGATACACTCCCATGTCACCATACTGCTGTGTGATGTAACGTCACCTGGTGATTCTACCCATCGTTACTGCAGTCTCCTACCTGCGATACACTTCCATGTCTCCATACTGCTGTGTGATGTAACGTCATCTGGTTATTCTACCCATCGTTACTGCAGTCTCCTACCTGCGATACACTTCCATGTCTCCATACTGCTGCGTGATGTAACGTCATCTGGTGATTCTACCCATCGTTACTGCAGTCTGTCCTACCTGCGATACACTTCCATGTCTCCATTATGCTGTGTGATGTAACGTCACCTGGTGATTCTACCCATCGTTACTGCAGTCTGTCCTACCTGCGATACACTTCCATGTCTCCATACTGCTGTGTGATGTAACGTCATCTGGTGATTCTACCCATCGTTACTACAGTTTGTCCTACCTGTGATACACTTCCATGTCTCCATACTGCTGTGTGATGTAACGTCATCTGGTGATTCTACCCATCGTTACTGCAGTCTCCTACCTGCGATACACTTCCATGTCTCCATACTGCTGTGTGATGTGACGTCACCTGGTGATTCTACCCATCGTTACTGCAGTCTCCTCCTACCTGCGATACACTTCCATGTCTCCATACTGCTGTGTGATGTGACGTCACCTGGTGATTCTACCCATCGTTACTGCAGTCTCCTCCTACCTGCGATACACTTCCATGTCTCCATACTGCTGTGTGATGTAACGTCACCTGGTGATTCTACCCATCGTTACTGCAGTCTCCTTCTACCTGCGATACACTTCCATGTCTCCATACTGCTGTGTGATGTAATGTCACCTGGTGATTCTACCCATCGTTACTGTAGTCTCCTCCTACCTGCGATACACTTCCATGTCTCCATACTGCTGTGTGATGTGAAGTCACCTGGTGATTCTACCCATCGTTACTGCAGTCTCCTCCTACCTGCGATACACTTCCATGTCTCCATACTGCTGCGTGATGTAACGTCATCTGGTGATTCTACCCATCGTTACTGCAGTCTGTCCTACCTGCGATACTCTTCCATGTCTCCATACTGCTGTGTGATGTAACGTCACCTGGTGATTCTACCCATCGTTACTACAGTCTGTCCTACCTGCAATACTCTTCCATGTCTCCATACTGCTGTGTGATGTAACGTCACCTGGTGATTCTACCCATCGTTACTACAGTCTGTACTACCTGCGATACTCTTCCATGTCTCCGTACTGCTGTGTGATGTGACGTCACCTGGTGATTCTACCCATCGTTACTGCAGTCTCCTCCTACCTGCGATACACTTCCATGTCTCCATACTGCTGTGTGATGTAACGTCACCTGGTGATTCTACCCATCGTTACTACAGTCTGTCCTACCTGCGATACACTTCCATGTCTCCATACTGCTGTGTGATGTAACGTCACCTGGTGATTCTACCCATCGTTACTGCAGTCTCCTACCTGCGATACACTTCCATGTCTCCATACTGCTGTGTGATGTAACATCACCTGGTGATTCTATCCATCGTTACTACAGTCTCCTACCTGTGATACACTTCCATGTCTCCATACTGCTGTGTGATGTGACGTCACCTGGTGATTCTACCCATCGTTACTGCAGTCTCCTACCTGCGATACACTTCCATGTCTCCATACTGCTGTGTGATGTGACGTCACCTGGTGATTCTATCCATCGTTACTACAGTCTCCTACCTGTGATACACTTCCATGTCTCCATACTGCTGTGTGATGTAACGTCACCTGGTGATTCTACCCATCGTTACTGCAGTCTCCTACCTGCGATACACTTCCATGTCTCCATACTGCTGTGTGATGTAACGTCATCTGGTGATTCTATCCATCGTTACTACAGTCTCCTACCTGCGATACACTTCCATGTCTCCATACTGCTGTGTGATGTAACGTCACCTGGTGATTCTATCCATCGTTACTACAGTCTCCTACCTGCGATACACTTCCATGTCTCCATACTGCTGTGTGATGTAACGTCACCTGGTGATTCTACCCATCGTTACTGCAGTCTCCTCCTACCTGCGATACACTTCCATGTCTCCATACTGCTGTGTGATGTGACGTCACCTGGTGATTCTACCCATCGTTACTGCTGTCTCCTACCTGCGATACACTTCCATGTCTCCATACTGCTGTGTGGTGTAACGTCACCTGGTGATTCTACCCATCATTACTGCAGTCTGTCCAACCTGCGATACACTTCCATGTCTCCATACTGCTGTGTGATGTAACGTCATCTGGTGATTCTACCCATCGTTACTGCAGTCTCCTCCTACCTGCGATACACTTCCATGTCTCCATACTGCTGTGTGATGTAACGTCATATGGTGATTCTACCCATCGTTACTGCAGTCTGTCCTACCTGCGATACACTTCCATGTCTCCATACTGCTGTGTGATGTAACGTCACCTGATGTAACGTCACCTGATGTAACGTCACCTGGTGATTCTACCCATCGTTACTGCAGTCTCCTACCTGCGATACACTTCCATGTCTCCATACTGCTGTGGGATGTAACGTCACCTGGTGATTCTACCCATCGTTACTGCAGTCTCCTCCTACCTGCGATACACTTCCATGTCTCCATACTGCTGTGTGATGTGACGTCACCTGGTGATTCTACCCATCGTTACTGCAGTCTCCTCCTACCTGCGATACACTTCCATGTCTCCATACTGCTGTGTGATGTAACGTCACCTGGTGATTCTACCCATCGTTACTGCAGTCTCCTACCTGCGATACACTCCCATGTCACCATACTGCTGTGTGATGTAACGTCACCTGGTGATTCTACCCATCGTTACTGCAGTCTCCTACCTGCGATACACTTCCATGTCTCCATACTGCTGTGTGATGTAACGTCATCTGGTGATTCTACCCATCGTTACTGCAGTCTCCTACCTGCGATACACTTCCATGTCTCCATACTGCTGCGTGATGTAACGTCATCTGGTGATTCTACCCATCGTTACTGCAGTCTGTCCTACCTGCGATACACTTCCATGTCTCCATAATGCTGTGTGATGTAACGTCACCTGGTGATTCTACCCATCGTTACTGCAGTCTGTCCTACCTACGATACACTTCCCTGTCTCCATACTGCTGTGTGATGTAACGTCACCTGGTGATTCTACCCATCGTTACTGCAGTCTCCTCCTACCTGCGATACACTTCCATGTCTCCATTCTGCTGTGTGATGTAACGTCACCTGGTGATTCTACCCATCGTTACTACAGTCTGTCCTACCTGCGATACACTTCCATGTCTCCATACTGCTGTGTGATGTGACGTCACCTGGTGATTCTACCCATCGTTACTGCAGTCTCCTACCTGCGATACACTTCCATGTCTCCATACTGCTGTGTGATGTAACGTCACCTGGTGATTCTACCCATCGTTACTACAGTCTGTACTACCTGCGATACACTTCCATGTCTCCATACTGCTGTGTGATGTAACGTCACCTGGTGATTCTACCCATCGTTACTGCAGTCTCCTCCTACCTGCGATACACTTCCATGTCTCCATACTGCTGTGTGATGTAACGTCATCTGGTGATTCTACCCATCGTTACTGCAGTCTCCTACCTGCGATACACTTCCATGTCTCCATACTGCTGTGTGATGTAACGTCACCTGGTGATTCTACCCATCGTTACTGCAGTCTGTCCTACCTGCGATACACTCCCATGTCACCATACTGCTGTGTGATGTAACGTCACCTGGTGATTCTACCCATCGTTACTGCAGTCTCCTACCTGCGATACACTTCCATGTCTCCATACTGCTGTGTGATGTAACGTCATCTGGTTATTCTACCCATCGTTACTGCAGTCTCCTACCTGCGATACACTTCCATGTCTCCATACTGCTGCGTGATGTAACGTCATCTGGTGATTCTACCCATCGTTACTGCAGTCTGTCCTACCTGCGATACACTTCCATGTCTCCATTATGCTGTGTGATGTAACGTCACCTGGTGATTCTACCCATCGTTACTGCAGTCTGTCCTACCTGCGATACACTTCCATGTCTCCATACTGCTGTGTGATGTAACGTCATCTGGTGATTCTACCCATCGTTACTACAGTCTGTCCTACCTGTGATACACTTCCATGTCTCCATACTGCTGTGTGATGTAACGTCATCTGGTGATTCTACCCATCGTTACTGCAGTCTCCTACCTGCGATACACTTCCATGTCTCCATACTGCTGTGTGATGTGACGTCACCTGGTGATTCTACCCATCGTTACTGCAGTCTCCTCCTACCTGCGATACACTTCCATGTCTCCATACTGCTGTGTGATGTGACGTCACCTGGTGATTCTACCCATCGTTACTGCAGTCTCCTCCTACCTGCGATACACTTCCATGTCTCCATACTGCTGTGTGATGTAACGTCACCTGGTGATTCTACCCATCGTTACTGCAGTCTCCTTCTACCTGCGATACACTTCCATGTCTCCATACTGCTGTGTGATGTAATGTCACCTGGTGATTCTACCCATCGTTACTGTAGTCTCCTCCTACCTGCGATACACTTCCATGTCTCCATACTGCTGTGTGATGTGAAGTCACCTGGTGATTCTACCCATCGTTACTGCAGTCTCCTCCTACCTGCGATACACTTCCATGTCTCCATACTGCTGCGTGATGTAACGTCATCTGGTGATTCTACCCATCGTTACTGCAGTCTGTCCTACCTGCGATACTCTTCCATGTCTCCATACTGCTGTGTGATGTAACGTCACCTGGTGATTCTACCCATCGTTACTACAGTCTGTCCTACCTGCAATACTCTTCCATGTCTCCATACTGCTGTGTGATGTAACGTCACCTGGTGATTCTACCCATCGTTACTGCAGTCTGTACTACCTGCGATACTCTTCCATGTCTCCGTACTGCTGTGTGATGTGACGTCACCTGGTGATTCTACCCATCGTTACTGCAGTCTCCTCCTACCTGCGATACACTTCCATGTCTCCATACTGCTGTGTGATGTAACGTCACCTGGTGATTCTACCCATCGTTACTACAGTCTGTCCTACCTGCGATACACTTCCATGTCTCCATACTGCTGTGTGATGTAACGTCACCTGGTGATTCTACCCATCGTTACTGCAGTCTCCTACCTGCGATACACTTCCATGTCTCCATACTGCTGTGTGATGTAACATCACCTGGTGATTCTATCCATCGTTACTACAGTCTCCTACCTGTGATACACTTCCATGTCTCCATACTGCTGTGTGATGTGACGTCACCTGGTGATTCTACCCATCGTTACTGCAGTCTCCTACCTGCGATACACTTCCATGTCTCCATACTGCTGTGTGATGTGACGTCACCTGGTGATTCTATCCATCGTTACTACAGTCTCCTACCTGTGATACACTTCCATGTCTCCATACTGCTGTGTGATGTAACGTCACCTGGTGATTCTACCCATCGTTACTGCAGTCTCCTACCTGCGATACACTTCCATGTCTCCATACTGCTGTGTGATGTAACGTCATCTGGTGATTCTATCCATCGTTACTACAGTCTCCTACCTGCGATACACTTCCATGTCTCCATACTGCTGTGTGATGTAACGTCACCTGGTGATTCTATCCATCGTTACTACAGTCTCCTACCTGCGATACACTTCCATGTCTCCATACTGCTGTGTGATGTAACGTCACCTGGTGATTCTACCCATCGTTACTGCAGTCTCCTCCTACCTGCGATACACTTCCATGTCTCCATACTGCTGTGTGATGTGACGTCACCTGGTGATTCTACCCATCGTTACTGCTGTCTCCTACCTGCGATACTGAAGGGTTAGCTCTTCTGTCTTTGTAAATATTACTTTTTATATGATCAATTTCCTTATAATAAGTATAGTGTAAAAGTGAATATTTCTACCTCCCTAATGAAGGGTTAAACATGCTATATGAATTGTTATGTGTTTGAATAGACACGTACGCACTCTCTACAAGATGCCTTTGTCTGTTCATATAATATAAGGCTTGTGTGTGTCTTATCTTCAAGGACAATTACATACCAGATCAAAACTGTTACTTCTGTGTGTTACTAAAATATCCTGCATGTAATGTCGTATGCTACTTCTATTTATCCAATCATATGCTTGCACATATTGTATACACCCATGTTTCTTTTCTATATAGTACTCTGTAATTTATTAAATAAACAGTGTGAATTCTTACTGCTTGTGTTGTGCATGTACCTTGTGGCTAAGAGTTTACACTCCAGACGTCTAAGAGGCCATCACATCGAGGGTTAAGGTATAAGGGCAAATCCTTTCAGCTGGGAGCTCTATGTCCGGGATTCAGTGATCGTCCCTGAATGGTAAAAATAGAGAATTTATTGTCTGACTTTGCCATACAGGATTGCGGTCATACACTGAAGCTGAATCCGTGTCAGTGTTCCGGGAACACGTGACAAGGTAATATTTAAGTCCGGGACTTAATATTACGAAGTTTTATGAAAAAACATAAAACAGGTATCAGGGATACCATAGAATCTTTAATGTCTGGGACTTAAAGAATACGTCTGAGAAAGGACCCGGGGTCCAAGCGCAATTCTCCAAAGACGTCAGTATCTGGGATACTTAAAAAAAAAAAACATAGACCTGGGGTCTATACGTAACGTAGAGAATACCCCGATTTGATCGCCTATATATTTTTGTATGTTGTAGTGAGATAAGTTCTTATATTTGGTTCAGACGGCTGGTAAGTTTTCGTCTGCCAGATATCTATGCTCAAACACTTTTCTTGCTTCCTGTCTAAAACGCTGTATTTTTCTGACATCTTGTACGAAGGTAAGCGTACCCGTCAAAAGATTTCATGTTCTCATTATACAGATAATATTGTGATATTGTCAATGACTAATTAACTGGTTAAGCTGATGCATGTATAAGTAGAGTGTTGTATATTTTAGATAATTTTCTTTTAAAAGTTGTATTGTTGATTTATATTACTGTCTGACAATGGGCTCTAGTCAGAGTAAAAAACTGCATATCCCCCGCCCCTCCCTGGTGAGACATGCAAGATGTATGTTGCCCGTAACTCTACCTCAGAGTATTATTTAGTTAACCCATGGGTGGATAATTTAGCGGGATGGACAGAGAAAGCAGGACAGGACCCATTCCTACGGGAAGGCAGTAATTACCTTTTCTATATGGAGATTTAAGAAAAAATGTCAGTTTAGCACAGAAGCGAAACTGCAGAGAACTGTAAATCTTTGAAAATCCCTCTCGCCTCCCCCCCTTGCATTCCAATGTATCCTGCGCTCAGAGACACAAATCTCTTGGCAGCAGTAACCCTTTCACACTAAATGGGATCGCCTCCAACTTCACTGCTGGAGGGTGCCTGCTGGAGGGTGCGTCCACTAGCTCTATCCCTAACGCATCAATAACCCAGAGTTTAGATAATAGTAAAACACTGTCCCAAGCCCACTATTACCCTCGATGGCTGTATATCTTATTTGCGCAAAGCTTGCAAAGGACGCAGCTATACACAAGAAAGGAAGTCTTTAAAGCCTGTGCTTTTTGCCTGTCGCTGTAGCTTGTAAACAGAAACCTGCGCCCACTCATAACTATCAGAACCCCAGACGCTTTGACAGACAGAACCAACCCCGCAGTCAGGGAACATTCCAAAGACCCCGCGCACTGACGGGGCCCGGAGGAGGGTATCCCAGCCTTTATTCAACTCTCCCGTCATAGTAAAGATTCACCTCTGCTGCCACTTATTATAAATGGAAGTAAAATTCCCTTTTTAGTGGACAGCGATGCAACAACCAGTGTTTTGTGTTCTGACTTATGCAGTATCCCCTCTCACCAGAAAAGATAGAAGGTCTCCGCCCCATGATACAGCAATTCTTACAACAGGGTATTCTCAGACATATTGTATCACCATACTGTACTCCTGTGAACCCTGTTGCCAAAGCTGATGGTAGTATGGGATTTGTACAGGATCTCAGAGCGATCAATCAGCTAATTGTCCCAATTGCACCAATTGTTCCAGATGTAAACTCACTCATTTCTGCAATCCCTGCAGATGCTGCGTTCTCTGTAATTGATTTGAAGAATGCCTTTTTTTTCAGCATACCTGTAGATTCACAGACACAATTACTTTTGCCTTTTCTTTTGAGGGTAAACAACTTACCTGGTGCAGATTATTGACGCACCTGTTGTCTCCAGGCCACATTGAGGCCCTGGCAACCTCACCATGGTTCAGTCCTGCTACAGTATGCAGATGATCTGCTGCTCTGTAGTAAAACTGAGGAGGCCTGCCGAGAGGATGGTGTTTCATTACTAAACTGGCTTTGTGAATGTGGACACAAGGTGTCCAAAATAAAAATGCAATGGTGTAAAAAGCATGTTGATTACTTAGGTTTTGTGCTCACTCAGGGAGAGAGGAAAGTCAGTCCACAACGCATACAGTCTGTATTGGGCCTGGTCACCCCAACTACCCAGAGGGAACTACTGTCCTTCCTGGGTATGGTAAATTACTGCAGACAGTGGATATCTGATTGCTCTTATTGTGATAACATTTTGAGACAAGCCACACTGAAGGACAAACCTAAAACTGTACAATGGTCACAAGAAATGTTAACTGCATATGAAAGTTTAAAATGTATGTTGATGAAAAGTCCGGCACTTGGCCTCCCCAATTATGTACTACCTTTCCATCTATATGCAAGGGACAATTGTAAAACCATGGCGGGGGTGCTCACACAGTTTCATGGAGGGAAGTTGCGCCCCGTGGCATTTTTTTCCCAAAGTCATGCCAGTGTCTGTGCAAGGTGTGCCTGCCTGCCTCAGGGCTTTGGCAGCCTGTGCAATGGTTGCAGAAATGGCCACTACCCTCACTTTAGGCCACATCACAGTACTCCACACCACACATGATGTCCTGGCAATACTTAAAGGCTTACACACAGCACATGTCAGCACAATGCCTTAGTGGATATGAAGTACTCCTTTTGAGTAACCCTACCCTTACCATCAAGTACACTGCTAGTTCTTCTGGCCCTGCACCCATTCTCAATGCCCTTTTAGGCTTGAAAGGTCCCGAGGATGAACCACCCGACCTACATGACTGTGCTGCTTCTATTGAAGCTGAAACTTCTCCCAGACTTGACATGTCTCCCGTTCCCATACCAGGCGCAGACGTAGTTTTTGTTGACGGCTCATGTAGTAGGCCCAATGACAATACATACCAGGCTGGCTATGCCATTGTCACCCTCCCTGATACTGTGTTGGAAACCCTACCAATACCTTATCAGTCCGCGCAAGCTGCAGAACTCATTGCACTCACTAGAGCATGTCCCTCCCTTTACAACGTCCATCTGCTCACTCAACTTCAAGCTGCTGCGACTAATACTGATCTCTCCGACTGGACTTACCCAATTCTGCAGAAAAAATCCTAAATCAGGATTAATCTGCAAAGAGGGGAAACCCTGTATACCCCAGTCCAGTGCCCCTTTGCTCGTTGCCCAGTGCCGTGGTGTTGGTCACCGTGGTGAAGCCACAACACTCCTCCTACTAACCAATGATTTTTATGTTACTAATGCCAAATCACTTGTGGACCAGTATGTTAGCAGATGCATCACTTGCCTCAGGAACAACCCTAATAAAGCTAAACACCAGCATCTTGAATACCCCACAGAAAACTCTAGGATACTCACCCTTTGAAATACTAATGGGTAGACCCTTTTCCTACACCCTGGGCTAAGAAACCACTAGTAATACAGGAAGGAGATCTAGAACTCATCAGAGAAGAGTATGTCAGGTCCCTGATAACAAAACTGAATGAAATTGAACATGAGGTTGTTTGTAAAAACCCTTTGAATCCACAGGAACCTACACACCCCTTTAAAGTCGGAGACAGAGTCGTGGTGAAGGTGCTCCCCAGGAACAAGAGCCCAGGAGACTTCACCTATGGTCCAGAGACAGAGGTCGTAGCAGTTACCCGGACAGCAGTCCTGACAGAGGAAAGTCCTACCTGGACCCATGCATCCCGAGTAAAAAAAGGTTCCTAGACCAGACCTAGAGAGGGAAGCAAGTGATTCCAGTGAGGTACGAACCGGGGCAGACAGCCCTGACCTCCCACCTAGCGAAGAAAGAAGAACAGAAGAAGATGAGGAACCTGTCCCCTATCTTTATCCTGGGGACTATCTCGATAGCCCTACTGGCCCTCATTCACCTCACAATATGTGAAGTCGACATCACACAAACAGATGGGGTCCCCACCTTGTGGTACAATTCCTCCAATACACACGTAGCCACATACATCCTTGATTATTTCATGTTCCCTAAACTTGCTGACAACAAACATTTCATACAGCAGAAAAGGAAATCAGGAATGTCTGAGACAGTATATATTTGTGTTACTGACGAATGGTACTATAGTGCAAGACAAATGTTTTATTTGTGGGACATGTATAAAAACCCAAAATACCAGCCTAAAATTGCTCCCCAAAACAAACCTTTAAAGCCCCATATTGCCACTTCTAAAGATATGGTGGCTATTACTAACCCTACCTTTGAAGACACCCTAGCTATTGAAACTGGTTTCTCTGACATTAATTTTTGGTTGGAATGGATGAAGTATAGTGCTAACAAACACAATAAAAGCAACTGTTATGTCTGTGGCAAATCTAGGCCCCACCTAGGTACAGTGCCCCTTAATATACCCCTAGAACAGGAAAATTGTTTTTTCAGCCTTTTTAATGATCACCGATGACCCCACTCCTCCCTCTAATACTCCTGTTAATCGAAAGAAAAGAGCACTCCCAGGAGGTAGCTTTGACCCCCACGTATACATTGATGCTATAGGGGTCCCAAGAGGTGTTCCAAATGAGTTCAAAGCTAGAGATGAGGTGGCTGCGGGTTTTGAGTCATTGTTCCCTATAGTAACTGTAAATAAAAACGTAGCCTGGATTAATTATATATATTATAATCAACAAAGATTTGTTAATGATACCAAAGATGCTCTTAAAGGTATAGCTGAACAGCTAGAAGCCACTTCCCAAATGACATTTCAAAATAGAATGGCCCTTGACATGATTCTAGCAGAAAAAGGCGGTACATGTGTTTACATTAGTAAGGTGGAAGGCTGTTGTACATATATTCCTGACAACACTGGTCCCAATGGTAAGGTTACTTTAGCCATAAACAAGTTAGAAACCTTATCCATAGAACTTAAGAAAAATTCAGGTATTGATAACCCATGGAGCCAATATTTTGGGTGGTTTGAAAATTGGAAACAGGCTCTTGTGCAAATAAGCATATTCATACTTGTAACTTTAATTCTTGTAGGCATTATAGTTTATTGTGTAATTCCCTGTGGAAAGAAACTTACCTCCAAAGGCATTGATAAGGCCCTGATGTATTATGACATAACCACCAGTCCTGTCACCTCCTCTGATAGTAAAGGACCCGACGATTATGTCCAATATCTCAAGAACTGGAGAAACAAGAAAGGAGCCTCACTCAAGAATCATGTCATATAATAATCATGATTCTAAGAGGGGATTGAAGGGTTAGCTCTTCTGTCTTTGTAAATATTACTTTTTATATGATCAATTTCCTTATAATAAGTATAGTGTAAAAGTGAATATTTCTACCTCCCTAATGAAGGGTTAAACATGCTATATGAATTGTTATGTGTTTGAATAGACACGTACGCACTCTCTACAAGATGCCTTTGTCTGTTCATATAATATAAGGCTTGTGTGTGTCTTATCTTCAAGGACAATTACATACCAGATCAAAACTGTTACTTCTGTGTGTTACTAAAATATCCTGCATGTAATGTCGTATGCTACTTCTATTTATCCAATCATATGCTTGCACATATTGTATACACCCATGTTTCTTTTCTATATAGTACTCTGTAATTTATTAAATAAACAGTGTGAATTCTTACTGCTTGTGTTGTGCATGTACCTTGTGGCTAAGAGTTTACACTCCAGACGTCTAAGAGGCCATCACATCGAGGGTTAAGGTATAAGGGCAAATCCTTTCAGATACACTTCCATGTCTCCATACTGCTGTGTGGTGTAACGTCACCTGGTGATTCTACCCATCATTACTGCAGTCTGTCCAACCTGCGATACACTTCCATGTCTCCATACTGCTGTGTGATGTAACGTCATCTGGTGATTCTACCCATCGTTACTGCAGTCTCCTCCTACCTGCGATACACTTCCATGTCTCCATACTGCTGTGTGATGTAACGTCATATGGTGATTCTACCCATCGTTACTGCAGTCTGTCCTACCTGCGATACACTTCCGTGTCTCCATACTGCTGTGTGATGTAACGTCACCTGATGTAACGTCACCTGATGTAACGTCACCTGGTGATTCTACCCATCGTTACTGCAGTCTCCTACCTGTGATACACTTCCATGTCTCCATACTGCTGTGGGATGTAACGTCACCTGGTGATTCTACCCATCGTTACTGCAGTCTCCTCCTACCTGCGATACACTTCCATGTCTCCATACTGCTGTGTGATGTGACGTCACCTGGTGATTCTACCCATCGTTACTGCAGTCTCCTCCTACCTGCGATACACTTCCATGTCTCCATACTGCTGTGTGATGTAACGTCACCTGGTGATTCTACCCATCGTTACTGCAGTCTCCTACCTGCGATACACTCCCATGTCACCATACTGCTGTGTGATGTAACGTCACCTGGTGATTCTACCCATCGTTACTGCAGTCTCCTACCTGCGATACACTTCCATGTCTCCATACTGCTGTGTGATGTAACGTCATCTGGTGATTCTACCCATCGTTACTGCAGTCTCCTACCTGCGATACACTTCCATGTCTCCATACTGCTGCGTGATGTAACGTCATCTGGTGATTCTACCCATCGTTACTGCAGTCTGTCCTACCTGCGATACACTTCCATGTCTCCATAATGCTGTGTGATGTAACGTCACCTGGTGATTCTACCCATCGTTACTGCAGTCTGTCCTACCTACGATACACTTCCCTGTCTCCATACTGCTGTGTGATGTAACGTCACCTGGTGATTCTACCCATCGTTACTACAGTCTCCTCCTACCTGCAATACTCTTCCATGTCTCCATACTGCTGTGTGATGTAACGTCACCTGGTGATTCTACCCTACGTTACTACAGTCTGTCCTACCTGCGATACACTTCCATGTCTCCATACTGCTGTGTGATGTGACGTCACCTGGTGATTCTACCCATCGTTACTGCAGTCTCCTCCTACCTGCGATACACTTCCATGTCTCCATACTGCTGTGTGATGTGACGTCACCTGGTGATTCTACCCATCGTTACTGCAGTCTCCTCCTACCTGCGATACACTTCCATGTCTCCATACTGCTGTGTGATGTAACGTCACCTGGTGATTCTACCCATCGTTACTGCAGTCTCCTCCTACCTGCGATACACTTCCATGTCTCCATACTGCTGTGTGATGTGACGTCACCTGGTGATTCTACCCATCGTTACTGCAGTCTCCTCCTACCTGCGATACACTTCCATGTCTCCATACTGCTGTGTGATGTAACGTCACCTGGTGATTCTACCCATCGTTACTGCAGTCTCCTTCTACCTGCGATACACTTCCATGTCTCCATACTGCTGTGTGATGTAATGTCACCTGGTGATTCTACCCATTGTTACTGTAGTCTCCTCCTACCTGCGATACACTTCCATGTCTCCATACTGCTGTGTGATGTGAAGTCACCTGGTGATTCTACCCATCGTTACTGCAGTCTCCTCCTACCTGCGATACACTTCCATGTCTCCATACTACTGCGTGATGTAACGTCATCTGGTGATTCTACCCATCGTTACTGCAGTCTGTCCTACCTGCGATACTCTTCCATGTCTCCATACTGCTGTGTGATGTAACGTCACCTGGTGATTCTACCCATCGTTACTACAGTCTGTCCTACCTGCAATACTCTTCCATGTCTCCATACTGCTGTGTGATGTAACGTCACCTGGTGATTCTACCCATCGTTACTACAGTCTGTACTACCTGCGATACTCTTCCATGTCTCCGTACTGCTGTGTGATGTGACGTCACCTGGTGATTCTACCCATCGTTACTGCAGTCTCCTCCTACCTGCGATACACTTCCATGTCTCCATACTGCTGTGTGATGTAACGTCACCTGGTGATTCTACCCATCGTTACTACAGTCTGTCCTACCTGCGATACACTTCCATGTCTCCATACTGCTGTGTGATGTAACGTCACCTGGTGATTCTACCCATCGTTACTGCAGTCTCCTACCTGCGATACACTTCCATGTCTCCATACTGCTGTGTGATGTAACATCACCTGGTGATTCTATCCATCGTTACTACAGTCTCCTACCTGTGATACACTTCCATGTCTCCATACTGCTGTGTGATGTGACGTCACCTGGTGATTCTACCCATCGTTACTGCAGTCTCCTACCTGCGATACACTTCCATGTCTCCATACTGCTGTGTGATGTGACGTCACCTGGTGATTCTATCCATCGTTACTACAGTCTCCTACCTGTGATACACTTCCATGTCTCCATACTGCTGTGTGATGTAACGTCACCTGGTGATTCTACCCATCGTTACTGCAGTCTCCTACCTGCGATACACTTCCATGTCTCCATACTGCTGTGTGATGTAACGTCATCTGGTGATTCTATCCATCGTTACTACAGTCTCCTACCTGCGATACACTTCCATGTCTCCATACTGCTGTGTGATGTAACGTCACCTGGTGATTCTATCCATCGTTACTACAGTCTCCTACCTGCGATACACTTCCATGTCTCCATACTGCTGTGTGATGTAACGTCACCTGGTGATTCTACCCATCGTTACTGCAGTCTCCTCCTACCTGCGATACACTTCCATGTCTCCATACTGCTGTGTGATGTGACGTCACCTGGTGATTCTACCCATCGTTACTGCTGTCTCCTACCTGCGATACACTTCCATGTCTCCATACTGCTGTGTGGTGTAACGTCACCTGGTGATTCTACCCATCATTACTGCAGTCTGTCCAACCTGCGATACACTTCCATGTCTCCATACTGCTGTGTGATGTAACGTCATCTGGTGATTCTACCCATCGTTACTGCAGTCTCCTCCTACCTGCGATACACTTCCATGTCTCCATACTGCTGTGTGATGTAACGTCATATGGTGATTCTACCCATCGTTACTGCAGTCTGTCCTACCTGCGATACACTTCCATGTCTCCATACTGCTGTGTGATGTAACGTCACCTGATGTAACGTCACCTGATGTAACGTCACCTGGTGATTCTACCCATCGTTACTGCAGTCTCCTACCTGCGATACACTTCCATGTCTCCATACTGCTGTGTGATGTAACGTCACCTGGTGATTCTACCCATCGTTACTGCAGTCTCCTCCTACCTGCGATACACTTCCATGTCTCCATACTGCTGTGTGATGTGACGTCACCTGGTGATTCTACCCATCGTTACTGCAGTCTCCTCCTACCTGCGATACACTTCCATGTCTCCATACTGCTGTGTGATGTAACGTCACCTGGTGATTCTACCCATCGTTACTGCAGTCTCCTACCTGCGATACACTCCCATGTCACCATACTGCTGTGTGATGTAACGTCACCTGGTGATTCTACCCATCGTTACTGCAGTCTCCTACCTGCGATACACTTCCATGTCTCCATACTGCTGTGTGATGTAACGTCATCTGGTGATTCTACTCATCGTTACTGCAGTCTCCTACCTGCGATACACTTCCATGTCTCCATACTGCTGCGTGATGTAACGTCATCTGGTGATTCTACCCATCGTTACTGCAGTCTGTCCTACCTGCGATACACTTCCATGTCTCCATAATGCTGTGTGATGTAACGTCACCTGGTGATTCTACCCATCGTTACTGCAGTCTGTCCTACCTACGATACACTTCCCTGTCTCCATACTGCTGTGTGATGTAACGTCACCTGGTGATTCTACTAGAGATGAGCGCCTGAAATTTTTCGGGTTTTGTGTTTTGGTTTTGGGTTCGGTTCCGCGGCCGTGTTTTGGGTTCGAACGCGTTTTGGCAAAACCTCACCGAATTTTTTTTGTCGGATTCGGGTGTGTTTTGGATTCGGGTGTTTTTTTCAAAAAACACTAAAAAACTGCTTAAATCATAGAATTTGGGGGTCATTTTGATCCCAAAGTATTATTAACCTCAAAAACCATAATTTACACTCATTTTCAGTCTATTCTGAATACCTCACACCTCACAATATTATTTTTAGTCCTAAAATTTGCACCGAGGTCGCTGTGTGAGTAAGATAAGCGACCCTAGTGGCCGACACAAACACCGGGCCCATCTAGGAGTGGCACTGCAGTGTCACGCAGGATGGCCCTTCCAAAAAACCCTCCCCAAACAGCACATGACGCAAAGAAAAAAAGAGGCGCAATGAGGTAGCTGACTGTGTGAGTAAGATTAGCGACCCTAGTGGCCGACACAAACACCGGGCACATCTAGGAGTGGCACTGCAGTGTCACGCAGGATGTCCCTTCCAAAAAACCCTCCCCAAACAGCACATGATGCAAAGAAAAATTAAAGAAAAAAGAGGTGCAAGATGGAATTGTCCTTGGGCCCTCCCACCCACCCTTATGTTGTATAAACAAAACAGGACATGCACACTTTAACCAACCCATCATTTCAGTGACAGGGTCTGCCACACGACTGTGACTGATATGACGGGTTGGTTTGGACCCCCCCCAAAAAAGAAGCAATTAATCTCTCCTTGCACAAACTGGCTCTACAGAGGCAAGATGTCCACCTCATCTTCACCCTCCGATATATCACCGTGTACATCCCCCTCCTCACAGATTATCAATTCGTCCCCACTGGAATCCACCATCTCAGCTCCCTGTGTACTTTGTGGAGGCAATTGCTGCTGGTCAATGTCTCCGCGGAGGAATTGATTATAATTCATTTTAATGAACATCATCTTCTCCACATTTTCTGGATGTAACCTCGTACGCCGATTGCTGACAAGGTGAGCGGCGGCACTAAACACTCTTTCGGAGTACACACTTGTGGGAGGGCAACTTAGGTAGAATAAAGCCAGTTTGTGCAAGGGCCTCCAAATTGCCTCTTTTTCCTGCCAGTATAAGTACGGACTGTGTGACGTGCCTACTTGGATGCGGTCACTCATATAATCCTCCACCATTCTATCAATGTTGAGAGAATCATATGCAGTGACAGTAGACGACATGTCCGTAATCGTTGTCAGGTCCTTCAGTCCGGACCAGATGTCAGCATCAGCAGTCGCTCCAGACTGCCCTGCATCACCGCCAGCGGGTGGGCTCGGAATTCTGAGCCTTTTCCTCGCACCCCCAGTTGCGGGAGAATGTGAAGGAGGAGATGTTGACAGGTCGCGTTCCGCTTGACTTGACAATTTTGTCACCAGCAGGTCTTTCAACCCCAGCAGACCTGTGTCTGCCGGAAAGAGAGATCCAAGGTAGGCTTTAAATCTAGGATCGAGCACGGTGGCCAAAATGTAGTGCTCTGATTTCAACAGATTGACCACCCGTGAATCCTTGTTAAGCGAATTAAGGGCTGCATCCACAAGTCCCACATGCCTAGCGGAATCGCTCCGTGTTAGCTCCTTCTTCAATGCCTCCAGCTTCTTCTGCAAAAGCCTGATGAGGGGAATGACCTGACTCAGGCTGGCAGTGTCTGAACTGACTTCACGTGTGGCAAGTTCAAAGGGCATCAGAACCTTGCACAACGTTGAAATCATTCTCCACTGCACTTGAGACAGGTGCATTCCATCTCCTATATCGTGCTCAATTGTATAGGCTTGAATGGCCTTTTGCTGCTCCTCCAACCTCTGAAGCATATAGAGGGTTGAATTCCACCTCGTTACCACTTCTTGCTTCAGATGATGGCAGGGCAGGTTCAGTAGTTTTTGGTGGTGCTCCAGTCTTCTGTACGTGGTGCCTGTACGCCGAAAGTGTCCCGCAATTTTTCTGGCCACCGACAGCATCTCTTGCACGCCCCTGTCGTTTTTTAAAAAATTCTGCACCACCAAATTCAAGGTATGTGCAAAACATGGGACGTGCTGGAATTTGCCCATATTTAATGCACACACAATATTGCTGGCGTTGTCCGATGCCACAAATCCACAGGAGAGTCCAATTGGGGTAAGCCATTCCGCGATGATCTTCCTCAGTTGCCGTAAGAGGTTTTCAGCTGTGTGCGTATTCTGGAAAGCGGTGATACAAAGCGTAGCCTGCCTAGGAAAGAGTTGGCGTTTGCGAGATGCTGCTACTGGTGCCGCCGCTGCTGTTCTTGCGGCGGGAGTCCATACATCTACCCAGTGGGCTGTCACAGTCATATAGTCCTGACCCTGCCCTGCTCCACTTGTCCACATGTCCGTGGTTAAGTGGACATTGGGTACAACTGCATTTTTTAGGACACTGGTGAGTCTTTTTCTGACGTCCGTGTACATTCTCGGTATCGCCTGCCTAGAGAAGTGGAACCTAGATGGTATTTGGTAACGGGGGCACACTGCCTCAATAAATTGTCTAGTTCCCTGTGAACTAACGGCGGATACCGGACGCACGTCTAACACCAACATAGTTGTCAAGGACTCAGTTATCCGCTTTGCAGTAGGATGACTGCTGTGATATTTCATCTTCCTCGCAAAGGACTGTTGAACAGTCAATTGCTTACTGGAAGTAGTACAAGTGGGCTTACGACTTCCCCTCTGGGATGACCATCGACTCCCAGCGGCAACAACAGCAGCGCCAGCAGCAGTAGGCGTTACACGCAAGGATGCATCGGAGGAATCCCAGGCAGGAGAGGACTCGTCAGACTTGCCAGTGACATGGCCTGCAGGACTATTGGCATTCCTGGGGAAGGAGGAAATTGACACTGAGGGAGTTGGTGGGGTGGTTTGCGTGAGCTTGGTTACAAGAGGAAGGGATTTACTGGTCAGTGGACTGCTTCCGCTGTCACCCAAAGTTTTTGAACTTGTCACTGACTTATTATGAATGCGCTGCAGGTGACGTATAAGGGAGGATGTTCCGAGGTGGTTAACGTCCTTACCCCTACTTATTACAGCTTGACAAAGGGAACACACGGCTTGACACCTGTTGTCCGCATTTCTGGTGAAATACCTCCACACCGAAGAGCTGATTTTTTTGGTATTTTCACCTGGCATGTCAACGGCCATATTCCTCCCACGGACAACAGGTGTCTCCCCGGGTGCCTGACTTAAACAAACCACCTCACCATCAGAATCCTCCTGGTCAATTTCCTCCCCAGCGCCAGCAACACCCATATCCTCCTCATCCTGGTGTACTTCAACACTGACATCTTCAATCTGACTATCAGGAACTGGACTGCGGGTGCTCCTTCCAGCACTTGCAGGGGGCATGCAAATAGTGGAAGGCGCATGCTCTTCACGTCCAGTGTTGGGAAGGTCAGGCATCGCAAACGACACAATTGGACTCTCCTTGTGGATTTGGGATTTCAAAGAACGCACAGTTCTTTGCGGTGCTTTTGCCAGCTTGAGTCTTTTCAGTTTTCTAGCGAGAGGCTGAGTGCTTCCATCCTCATGTGAAGCTGAACCACTAGCCATGAACATAGGCCAGGGCCTCAGCCGTTCCTTGCCACTCCGTGTGGTAAATGGCATATTGGCAAGTTTACGCTTCTCCGACAATTTTATTTTAGGTTTTGGAGTCCTTTTTTTACTGATATTTGGTGTTTTGGATTTGACATGCTCTGTACTATGACATTGGGCATCGGCCTTGGCAGACGACGTTGCTGGCATTTCATCGTCTCGGCCATGACTAGTGGCAGCAGCTTCAGCACGAGGTGGAAGTGGATCTTGATCTTTCCCTAATTTTGGAACCTCAACTTTTTTGTTCTCCATATTTTATAGGCAGAACTAAAAGGCACCTCAGGTAAACAATGGAGATGGATGGATTGGATACTAGTATACAATTATGGACGGACTGCCACGGTTAGGTGGTATAAAAAAACCACGGTTAGGTGGTATATATTATAATAATAATACAATTATGGATGGACGGACTGCCTGCCGACTGCCGACACAGAGGTAGCCACAGCCGTGAACTACCGCACTGTACACTGGTTGATAAAGAGATAGTAGTATACTCGTAACAATTAGGATGACACTATGACGGTATAAAGAATGAAAAAAAAACCACGGTTAGGTGGTAGGTATATAATAATAAATAATACAATTCTGGTCGGACGGACTGCCTGCCGTGTGCCGACACAGAGGTAGCCACAGCCGTGAACTACCGCACTGTACACTGGTTGATAAAGAGATAGTAGTATACTCGTAACAATTAGGATGACACTATGACGGTATAAAGAATGAAAAAAAAACCACGGTTAGGTGGTAGGTATATAATAATAAATAATACAATTCTGGTCGGACGGACTGCCTGCCGTGTGCCGACACAGAGGTAGCCACAGCCGTGAACTACCGCACTGTACACTGGTTGATAAAGAGATAGTAGTATACTCGTAACAATTAGGATGACACTATGACGGTATAAAGAATGAAAAAAAAACCACGGTTAGGTGGTAGGTATATAATAATAAATAATACAATTCTGGTCGGACGGACTGCCTGCCGTGTGCCGACACAGAGGTAGCCACAGCCGTGAACTACCGCACTGTACACTGGTTGATAAAGAGATAGTAGTATACTCGTAACAATTAGGATGACACTATGACGGTATAAAGAATGAAAAAAAAACCACGGTTAGGTGGTAGGTATATAATAATAAATAATACAATTCTGGTCGGACGGACTGCCTGCCGTGTGCCGACACAGAGGTAGCCACAGCCGTGAACTACCGCACTGTACACTGGTTGATAAAGAGATAGTAGTATACTCGTAACAATTAGGATGACACTATGACGGTATAAAGAATGAAAAAAAAACCACGGTTAGGTGGTAGGTATATAATAATAAATAATACAATTCTGGTCGGACGGACTGCCTGCCGTGTGCCGACACAGAGGTAGCCACAGCCGTGAACTACCGCACTGTACTGTGTCTGCTGCTAATATAGACTGGTTGATATTTAAAGAGATATTAGTAGTATACAACAATACTATACTGGTGGTCAGGCACTGGTCACCACTCCTGCAGCAAAAGTGTGCACTGTTAATTAATATAATTGTACTCCTGGCTCCTGCTAACAACCTGCAGTGCTCCCCAGTCTCCCCCACAATTAATTATAAGCTTTTAATTTATACATTGATGACTGTGCAGCACACTGGGCTGAGCTGAGTGCACACAGACTGAGTCACACTGTGTGACTGACTGTGCTGTGTATCGTTTTTTTTTTCAGGCAGAGAACGGATATAGCAGAGAGAAGTGAACGGATATATTATATTAAATAAAAGTTAACTAGCAACTGCACTGGTCACTGACTGTGGTAAACTAACTCTGTCTGCGACTCTGCACAATCTCTCTCTATCTAATCTATCTATCTCTATTCTAATGGAGAGGACGCCAGACACGTCCTCTCCCTATCAATCTCAATGCACGAGTGAAAATGGCGGCGACGCGCGGCTCCTTATATAGAATCCGAGTCTCGCGATAGAATCCGAGCCTCGCGAGAATCCGACAGCGTCATGATGACGTTCGGGCGCGCTCGGGTTAACCGAGCAAGGCGGGAAGATCCGAGTCGCTCGGACCCGTGAAAAAAAAAGTGAAGTTCGTGCGGGTTCGGATTCAAAGAAACCGAACCCGCTCATCTCTAGATTCTACCCATCGTTACTACAGTCTCCTCCTACCTGCAATACTCTTCCATGTCTCCATACTGCTGTGTGATGTAACGTCACCTGGTGATTCTACCCATCGTTACTACAGTCTGTACTACCTGCGATACTCTTCCATGTCTCCATACTGCTGTGTGATGTGACGTCACCTGGTGATTCTACCCATCGTTACTGCAGTCTCCTCCTACCTGCGATAGACTTCCATGTCTCTATACTGCTGTGTGATGTAACGTCACCTGGTGATTCTACCCATCGTTACTGCAGTCTCCTCCTACCTGCGATACACTTCCATGTCTCCATACGGCTGTGTGATGTAACGTCATCTGGTGATTCTACCCATCGTTACTGCAGTCTCCTCCTACCTGCGATACACTTCCATGTCTCCATACGGCTGTGTGATGTAACGTCACCTGGTGATTCTACCCATCGTTACTACAGTCTGTACTACCTGCGATACTCTTCCATGTCTCCATACTGCTGTGTGATGTGACGTCACCTGGTGATTCTACCCATCGTTACTGCAGTCTCCTCCTACCTGCGATACACTTCCATTTCTCCATACTGCTGTGTGATGTAACGTCACCTGGTGATTCTACCCATCGTTACTGCAGTCTGTCCTACCTGCGATACACTTCCATGTCTCCATACTGCTGTGTGATGTAACGTCACCTGGTGATTCTACCCATCGTTACTGCAGTCTCCTCCTACCTGCGATACACTTCCATGTCTCCATACGGCTGTGTGATGTAACGTCATCTGGTGATTCTACCCATCGTTACTGCAGTCTCCTCCTACCTGCGATACACTTCCATGTCTCCATACGGCTGTGTGATGTAACGTCACCTGGTGATTCTACCCATCGTTACTACAGTCTGTCCTACCTGCGATACACTTCCATGTCTCCATAATGCTGTGTGATGTAACGTCACCTGGTGATTCTACCCATCGTTACTGCAGTCTGTCCTACCTACGATACACTTCCCTGTCTCCATACTGCTGTGTGATGTAACGTCACCTGGTGATTCTACCCATCGTTACTGCAGTCTCCTCCTACCTGCGATACACTTCCATGTCTCCATACTGCTGTGTGATGTAACGTCACCTGGTGATTCTACCCATCGTTACTACAGTCTCCTCCTACCTGCGATACACTTCCATGTCTCCATACTGCTGTGTGATGTAACGTCACCTGGTGATTCTACCCATCGTTACTGCAGTCTCCTCCTACCTGCGATACACTTCCATGTCTCCATACTGCTGTGTGATGTAACGTCACCTGGTGATTCTACCCATCGTTACTGCAGTCTCCTCCTACCTGCGATACACTTCCATGTCTCCATACGGCTGTGTGATGTAACGTCACCTGGTGATTCTACCCATCGTTACTACAGTCTGTACTACCTGCGATACTCTTCCATGTCTCCATACTGCTGTGTGATGTGACGTCACCTGGTGATTCTACCCATCGTTACTGCAGTCTCCTCCTACCTGCGATACACTTCCATGTCTCCATACTGCTGTGTGATGTAACGTCACCTGGTGATTCTACCCATCGTTACTGCAGTCTGCCCTACCTGCGATACACTTCCATGTCTCCATACTGCTGTGTGATGTAACGTCACCTGGTGATTCTACCCATCGCTACTGCAGTCTCCTCCTACCTGCGATACACTTCCATGTCTCCATACGGCTGTGTGATGTAACGTCATCTGGTGATTCTACCCATCGTTACTGCAGTCTCCTCCTACCTGCGATACACTTCCATGTCTCCATACGGCTGTGTGATGTAACGTCACCTGGTGATTCTACCCATCGTTACTACAGTCTGTCCTACCTGCGATACACTTCCCTGTCTCCATACTGCTGTGTGATGTAACGTCACCTGGTGATTCTACCCATCGTTACTGCAGTCTGTCCTACCTGCGATACACTTCCCTGTCTCCATACTGCTGTGTGATGTAACGTCACCTGGTGATTCTACCCATCGTTACTGCAGTCTCCTCCTACCTGCGATACACTTCCATGTCTCCATACTGCTGTGTGATGTAACGTCACCTGGTGATTCTACCCATCGTTACTACAGTCTGTCCTACCTGCGATACACTTCCATGTCTCCATACTGCTGTGTGATGTGACGTCACCTGGTGATTCTACCCATCGTTACTGCAGTCTCCTACCTGCGATACACTTCCATGTCTCCATACTGCTGTGTGATGTAACGTCACCTGGTGATTCTACCCATCGTTACTACAGTCTGTACTACCTGCGATACACTTCCATGTCTCCATACTGCTGTGTGATGTAACGTCACCTGGTGATTCTACCCATCGTTACTGCAGTCTCCTACCTGCGATACACTTCCATGTCTCCATACTGCTGTGTGATGTAACGTCACCTGGCGATTCTACCCATCGTTACTGCAGTCTGTCCTACCTGCGATACACTTCCATGTCTCCATACTGCTGTGTGATGTAACGTCATCTGGTGATTCTACCCATCGTTACTGCAGTCTCCTACCTGCGATACACTTCCATGCCTCCATACTGCTGTGTGATGTAACGTCACCTGGTGATTCTACCCATCGTTACTGCAGTCTCCTCCTACCTGCGATACACTTCCATGTCTCCATACTGCTGTGTGATGTGACGTCACCTGGTGATTCTACCCATCGTTACTGCAGTCTCCTACCTGCGATACACTTCCATGTCTCCATACTGCTGTGTGATGTAACGTCACCTGGTGATTCTACCCATCGTTACTGCAGTCTCCTCCTACCTGCGATACACTTCCCTGTCTCCATACTGCTGTGTGATGTAACGTCACCTGGTGATTTTACCCATCGTTACTGCAGTCTCCTCCTACCTGCGATACACTTCCATGACTCCATACTGCTGTGTGGTGTAACGTCACCTGGTGATTCTACCCATCGTTACTGCAGTCTGTCCTACCTGCGATACACTTCCATGTCTCCATACTGCTGTGTGATGTAACGTCACCTGGTGATTCTACCCATCGTTACTGCAGTCTCCTCCTACCTGCGATACACTTCCAAGTCTCCATACTGCTGTGTGATGTAACGTCACCTGGTGATTCTACCCATCGTTACTGCAGTCTCCTCCTACCTGCGATACACTTCCATGTCTCCATACTGCTGTGTGATGTAACGTCACCTGGTGATTCTACCCATCGTTACTACAGTCTGTCCTACCTGCGATACACTTCCATGTCTCCATACTGCTGTGTGATGTAACGTCATCTGGTGATTCTACCCATCGTTACTGCAGTCTCCTACCTGCGATACACTTCCATGTCTCCATACTGCTGTGTGATGTGACGTCACCTGGTGATTCTACCCATCGTTACTGCAGTCTCCTCCTACCTGCGATACACTTCCATGTCTCCATACTGCTGTGTGATGTAACGTCACCTGGTGATTCTACCCATCGTTACTGCAGTCTCCTACCTGCGATACACTTCCTTGTCTCCATACTGCTGTGTGATGTGACGTCACCTGGTGATTCTACCCATCGTTACTGCAGTCTCCTCCTACCTGCGATACACTTCCATGTCTCCATACTGCTGTGTGATGTAACGTCACCTGGTGATTCTACCCATCGTTACTGCAGTCTCCTACCTGCGATACACTTCCATGTCTCCATACTGCTGTGTGATGTAACGTCACCTGGTGATTCTACCCATCGTTACTACAGTCTGTACTACCTGCGATACACTTCCATGTCTCCATACTGCTGTGTGATGTAACGTCACCTGGTGATTCTACCCATCGTTACTGCAGTCTCCTACCTGCGATACACTTCCATGTCTCCATACTGCTGTGTGATGTAACGTCAGCTGGTGATTCTACCCATCGTTACTGCAGTCTGTCCTACCTGCGATACACTTCCATGTCTCCATACTGCTGTGTGATGTAACGTCACCTGGTGATTCTACCCTACGTTACTACAGTCCTACCTGCGATACACTTCCATGTCTCCATACTGCTGTGTGATGTAACGTCACCTGGTGATTCTACCCATCGTTACTGCAGTCTCCTTCTACCTGCGATACACTTCCATGTCTCCATACTGCTGTGTGACGTAATGTCACCTGGTGATTCTACCCATCGTTACTGCAGTCTCCTCCTACCTGCGATACACTTCCATGTCTCCATACTGCTGTGTGATGTGACGTCACCTGGTGATTCTACCCATCGTTACTGCAGTCTCCTACCTGCGATACACTTCCATGTCTCCATACTGCTGTGTGATGTAACGTCACCTGGTGATTCTACCCATCGTTACTACAGTCTGTACTACCTGCGATACACTTCCATGTCTCCATACGGCTGTGTGATGTAACGTCACCTGGTGATTCTACCCATCGTTACTACAGTCTGTACTACCTGCGATACTCTTCCATGTCTCCATACTGCTGTGTGATGTGACGTCACCTGGTGATTCTACCCATCGTTACTGCAGTCTCCTCCTACCTGCGATACACTTCCATGTCTCCATACGGCTGTGTGATGTAACGTCATCTGGTGATTCTACCCATCGTTACTGCAGTCTCCTCCTACCTGCGATACACTTCCATGTCTCCATACGGCTGTGTGATGTAACGTCACCTGGTGATTCTACCCATCGTTACTACAGTCTGTCCTACCTGCGATACACTTCCATGTCTCCATACTGCTGTGTGATGTAACGTCACCTGGTGATTCTACCCAGCGTTACTGCAGTCTGTCCTACCTACGATACACTTCCCTGTCTCCATACTGCTGTGTGATGTAACGTCACCTGGTGATTCTACCCATCGTTACTGCAGTCTCCTCCTACCTGCGATACACTTCCATGTCTCCATACTGCTGTGTGATGTAACGTCACCTGGTGATTCTACCCATCGTTACTACAGTCTCCTCCTACCTGCGATACACTTCCATGTCTCCATACTGCTGTGTGATGTAACGTCACCTGGTGATTCTACCCATCGTTACTGCAGTCTCCTCCTACCTGCGATACACTTCCATGTCTCCATACTGCTGTGTGATGTAACGTCACCTGGTGATTCTACCCATCGTTACTGCAGTCTCCTCCTACCTGCGATACACTTCCATGTCTCCATACGGCTGTGTGATGTAACGTCACCTGGTGATTCTACCCATCGTTACTACAGTCTGTACTACCTGCGATACTCTTCCATGTCTCCATACTGCTGTGTGATGTGACGTCACCTGGTGATTCTACCCATCGTTACTGCAGTCTCCTCCTACCTGCGATACACTTCCATGTCTCCATACTGCTGTGTGATGTAACGTCACCTGGTGATTCTACCCATCGTTACTGCAGTCTGCCCTACCTGCGATACACTTCCATGTCTCCATACTGCTGTGTGATGTAACGTCACCTGGTGATTCTACCCATCGTTACTGCAGTCTCCTCCTACCTGCGATACACTTCCATGTCTCCATACGGCTGTGTGATGTAACGTCATCTGGTGATTCTACCCATCGTTACTGCAGTCTCCTCCTACCTGCGATACACTTCCATGTCTCCATACTGCTGTGTGATGTAACGTCACCTGGTGATTCTACCCATCGTTACTACAGTCTGTCCTACCTGCGATACACTTCCCTGTCTCCATACTGCTGTGTGATGTAACGTCACCTGGTGATTCTACCCATCGTTACTGCAGTCTGTCCTACCTGCGATACACTTCCCTGTCTCCATACTGCTGTGTGATGTAACGTCACCTGGTGATTCTACCCATCGTTACTGCAGTCTCCTCCTACCTGCGATACACTTCCATGTCTCCATACTGCTGTGTGATGTAACGTCACCTAGTGATTCTACCCATCGTTACTACAGTCTGTCCTACCTGCGATACACTTCCATGTCTCCATACTGCTGTGTGATGTGACGTCACCTGGTGATTCTACCCATCGTTACTGCAGTCTCCTCCTACCTGCGATACACTTCCATGTCTCCATACGGCTGTGTGATGTAACGTCACCTGGTGATTCTACCCATCGTTACTACAGTCTGTTCTACCTGCGATACTCTTCCATGTCTCCATACTGCTGTGTGATGTGACGTCACCTGGTGATTCTACCCATCGTTACTGCAGTCTCCTCCTACCTGCGATACACTTCCATGTCTCCATTCTGCTGTGTGATGTAACGTCACCTGGTGATTCTACCCATCGTTACTGCAGTCTGCCCTACCTGCGATACACTTCCATGTCTCCATACTGCTGTGTGATGTAACGTCACCTGGTGATTCTACCCATCGTTACTGCAGTCTCCTCCTACCTGCGATACACTTCCATGTCTCCATACGGCTGTGTGATGTAACGTCATCTGGTGATTCTACCCATCGTTACTGCAGTCTCCTCCTACCTGCGATACACTTCCATGTCTCCATACGGCTGTGTGATGTAACGTCACCTGGTGATTCTACCCATCGTTACTACAGTCTGTCCTACCTGCGATACACTTCCCTGTCTCCATACTGCTGTGTGATGTAACGTCACCTGGTGATTCTACCCATCGTTACTGCAGTCTGTCCTACCTGCGATACACTTCCCTGTCTCCATACTGCTGTGTGATGTAAAGTCACCTGGTGATTCTACCCATCGTTACTGCAGTCTCCTCCTACCTGCGATACACTTCCATTTCTCCATACTGCTGTGTGATGTAACGTCACCTGGTGATTCTACCCATCGTTACTGCAGTCTCCTCCTACCTGCGATACACTTCCATGTCTCCATACTGCTGTGTGATGTAACGTCACCTGGTGATTCTACCCATCGTTACTACAGTCTGTCCTACCTGCGATACACTTCCATGTCTCCATACTGCTGTGTGATGTGACGTCACCTGGTGATTCTACCCATCGTTACTGCAGTCTCCTACCTGCGATACACTTCCATGTCTCCATACTGCTGTGTGATGTAACGTCACCTGGTGATTCTACCCATCGTTACTACAGTCTGTACTACCTGCGATACACTTCCATGTCTCCATACTGCTGTGTGATGTAACGTCACCTGGTGATTCTACCCATCGTTACTGCAGTCTCCTACCTGCGATACACTTCCATGTCTCCATACTGCTGTGTGATGTAACGTCACCTGGTGATTCTACCCATCGTTACTGCAGTCTGTCCTACCTGCGATACACTTCCATGTCTCCATACTGCTGTGTGATGTAACGTCACCTGGTGATTCTACCCTACGTTACTACAGTCTGTCCTACCTGCGATACACTTCCATGTCTCCATACTGCTGTGTGATGTAACGTCACCTGGTGATTCTACCCATCGTTACTGCAGTCTCCTTCTACCTGCGATACACTTCCATGTCTCCATACTGCTGTGTGATGTAATGTCACCTGGTGATTCTACCCATCGTTACTGCAGTCTCCTCCTACCTGCGATACACTTCCATGTCTCCATACTGCTGTGTGATGTGACGTCACCTGGTGATTCTACCCATCGTTACTGCAGTCTCCTACCTGCGATACACTTCCATGTCTCCATACTGCTGTGTGATGTAACGTCACCTGGTGATTCTACCCATCGTTACTGCAGTCTCCTACCTGCGATACACTTCCATGTCTCCATACTGCTGTGTGATGTAACGTCACCTGGTGATTTTACCCATCGTTACTGCAGTCTCCTCCTACCTGCGATACACTTCCATGACTCCATACTGCTGTGTGGTGTAACGTCACCTGGTGATTCTACCCATCGTTACTGCAGTCTGTCCTACCTGCGATACACTTCCATGTCTCCATACTGCTGTGTGATGTAACGTCACCTGGTGATTCTACCCATCGTTACTGCAGTCTCCTCCTACCTGCGATACACTTCCATGTCTCCATACTGCTGTGTGATGTAACGTCACCTGGTGATTCTACCCATCGTTACTGCAGTCTCCTCCTACCTGCGATACACTTCCATGTCTCCATACTGCTGTGTGATGTAACGTCACCTGGTGATTCTACCCATCGTTACTACAGTCTGTCCTACCTGCGATACACTTCCATGTCTCCATACTGCTGTGTGATGTAACGTCATCTGGTATTTCTACCCATCGTTACTGCAGTCTCCTACCTGCGATACACTTCCATGTCTCCATACTGCTGTGTGATGTGACGTCACCTGGTGATTCTACCCATCGTTACTGCAGTCTCCTACCTGCGATACACTTCCATGTCTCCATACTGCTGTGTGATGTAACGTCACCTGGTGATTCTACCCATCGTTACTGCAGTCTCCTACCTGCGATACACTTCCATGTCTCCATACTGCTGTGTGATGTAACGTCACCTGGTGATTCTACCCATCGTTACTACAGTCTGTACTACCTGCGATACACTTCCATGTCTCCATACTGCTGTGTGATGTAACGTCACCTGGTGATTCTACCCATCGTTACTGCAGTCTCCTACCTGCGATACACTTCCATGTCTCCATACTGCTGTGTGATGTAACGTCACCTGGTAATTCTACCCATCGTTACTGCAGTCTGTCCTACCTGCGATACACTTCCATGTCTCCATACTGCTGTGTGATGTAACGTCACCTGGTGATTCTACCCTACGTTACTACAGTCTGTCCTACCTGCGATACACTTCCATGTCTCCATACTGCTGTGTGATGTAACGTCACCTGGTGATTCTACCCATCGTTACTGCAGTCTCCTTCTACCTGCGATACACTTCCATGTCTCCATACTGCTGTGTGATGTAATGTCACCTGGTGATTCTACCCATCGTTACTGCCGTCTCCTCCTACCTGCGGTACACTTCCATGTCTCCATACTGCTGTGTGATGTGACGTCACCTGGTGATTCTACCCATCGTTACTGCAGTCTCCTACCTGCGATACACTTCCATGTCTCCATACTGCTGTGTGATGTAACGTCACCTGGTGATTCTACCCATCGTTACTGCAGTCTCCTCCTACCTGCGATACACTTCCCTGTCTCCATACTGCTGTGTGATGTAACGTCACCTGGTGATTCTACCCATCGTTACTGCAGTCTCCTCCTACCTGCGATACACTTCCCTGACTCCATACTGCTGTGTGGTGTAACGTCACCTGGTGATTCTACCCATCGTTACTGCAGTCTGTCCTACCTGCGATACACTTCCATGTCTCCATACTGCTGTGTGATGTAACGTCACCTGGTGATTCTACCCATCGTTACTGCAGTCTCCTCCTACCTGCGATACACTTCCATGTCTCCATACTGCTGTGTGATGTAACGTCACCTGGTGATTCTACCCATCGTTACTGCAGTCTCCTCCTACCTGCGATACACTTCCATGTCTCCATACTGATGTGTGATGTAACGTCACCTGGTGATTCTACCCATCGTTACTACAGTCTGTCCTACCTGCGATACACTTCCATGTCTCCATACTGCTGTGTGATGTAACGTCATCTGGTGATTCTACCCATCGTTACTGCAGTCTCCTACCTGCGATACACTTCCATGTCTCCATACTGCTGTGTGATGTGACGTCACCTGGTGATTCTACCCATCGTTACTGCAGTCTCCTCCTACCTGCGATACACTTCCATGTCTCCATACTGCTGTGTGATGTAACGTCACCTGGTGATTCTACCCATCGTTACTGCAGTCTCCTACCTGCGATACACTTCCATGTCTCCATACTGCTGTGTGATGTGACATCACCTGGTGATTCTACCCATCGTTACTGCAGTCTCCTCCTACCTGCGATACACTTCCATGTCTCCATACTGCTGTGTGATGTAACGTCACCTGGTGATTCTATCCATCGTTACTGCAGTCTCCTCCTACCTGCGATACACTTCCATGTCTCCATACTGCTGTGTGATGTAACGTCACCTGGTGATTCTACCCATCGTTACTGCAGTCTGTCCTACCTGCGATACACTTCCATGTCTCCATACTGCTGTGTGATGTAACGTCATCTGGTGATTCTACCCATCGTTACTGCAGTCTCCTCCTACCTGCGATACACTTCCATGTCTCCATACTGCTGTGTGATGTAACGTCACCTGGTGATTCTACCCATCGTTACTGCAGTCTCCTACCTGCGATACACTTCCATGTCTCCATACTGCTGTGTGATGTAACGTCACCTGGTGATTCTACCCATCGTTACTACAGTCTGTACTACCTGCGATACACTTCCATGTCTCCATACTGCTGTGTGATGTAACGTCACCTGGTGATTCTACCCATCGTTACTTCAGTCTCCTACCTGCGATACACTTCCATGTCTCCATACTGCTGTGTGATGTAACGTCACCTGGTGATTCTACCCATCGTTACTGCAGTCTGTCCTACCTGCGATACACTTCCATGTCTCCATACTGCTGTGTGATGTAACGTCACCTGGTGATTCTACCCTACGTTACTACAGTCTGTCCTACCTGCGATACACTTCCATGTCTCCATACTGCTGTGTGATGTAATGTCACCTGGTGATTCTACCCATCGTTACTGCAGTCTCCTCCTACCTGCGATACACTTCCATGTCTCCATACTGCTGTGTGATGTAACGTCACCTGGTGATTCTACCCATCGTTACTGCAGTCTCCTACCTGCGATACACTTCCATGTCTCCATACTGCTGTGTGATGTGACGTCACCTGGTGATTCTACCCATCGTTACTGCAGTCTCCTCCTACCTGCGATACACTTCCATGTCTCCATACTGCTGTGTGATGTGACGTCACCTGGTGATTCTACCCATCGTTACTGCAGTCTCCTACCTGCGATACACTTCCATGTTTCCATACTGCTGTGTGATGTAACGTCACCTGGTGATTCTACCCATCGTTACTGCAGTCTCCTCCTACCTGCGATACACTTCCCTGTCTCCATACTGCTGTGTGATGTAACGTCACCTGGTGATTCTACCTATCGTTACTGCAGTCTCCTCCTACCTGCGATACACTTCCATGTCTCCATACTGCTGTGTGGTGTAACGTCACCTGGTGATTCTACCCATCGTTACTGCAGTCTGTCCTACCTGCGATACACTTCCATGTCTCCATACTGCTGTGTGATGTAACGTCACCTGGTGATTCTACCCATCGTTACTGCAGTCTCCTCCTACCTGCGATACACTTCCATGTCTCCATACTGCTGTGTGATGTAACGTCACCTGGTGATTCTACCCATCGTTACTGCAGTCTCCTCCTACCTGCGATACACTTCCATGTCTCCATACTGCTGTGCGATGTAACGTCACCTGGTGATTCTATCCATCGTTACTGCAGTCTCCTCCTACCTGCGATACACTTCCATGTCTCCATAGTGCTGTGTGATGTAACGTCACCTGTTGATTCTACCCATCGTTACTACAGTCTGTCCTACCTGCGATACACTTCCATGTCTCCATACTGCTGTGTGATGTAACGTCATCTGGTGATTCTACCCATCGTTACTGCAGTCTCCTACCTGCGATACACTTCCATGTCACCATACTGCTGTGTGATGTAACGTCACCTGTTGATTCTACCCATCGTTACTACAGTCTGTACTACCTGCGATACACTTCCATGTCTCCATACTGCTGTGTGGTGTAACGTCACCTGGTGATTCTACCCATCGTTACTGCAGTCTGTCCTACCTGCGATACACTTCCATGTCTCCATACTGCTGTGTGATGTGACGTCACCTGGTGATTCTACCCATCGTTACTGCAGTCTCCTACCTGCGATACACTTCCATGTCTCCATACTGCTGTGTGATGTAACGTCACCTGGTGATTCTACCCATCGTTACTGCAGTCTCCTCCTACCTGCGATACACTTCCATGTCTCCATACTGCTGTGTGGTGTAACGTCACCTGGTGATTCTACCCATCGTTACTGCAGTCTGTCCTACCTGCGATACACTTCCATGTCTCCATACTGCTGTGTGATGTAACGTCACCTGGTGATTCTACCCATCGTTACTGCAGTCTCCTCCTACCTGCGATACACTTCCATGTCTCCATACTGCTGTGTGATGTAACGTCACCTGGTGATTCTACCCATCGTTACTGCAGTCTCCTCCTACCTGCGATACACTTCCATGTCTCCATACTGCTGTGTGATGTAACGTCACCTGGTGATTCTACCCATCGTTACTGCAGTCTCCTACCTGCGATACACTTCCATGTCTCCATACTGCTGTGTGATGTGACGTCACCTGGTGATTCTACCCATCGTTACTGCAGTCTCCTACCTGCGATACACTTCCATGTCTCCATACTGCTGTGTGGTGTAAGGTCACCTGGTGATTCTACCCATCGTTACTGCAGTCTGTCCTACCTGCGATACACTTCCATGTCTCCGTACTGCTGTGTGATGTAACGTCATCTGGTGATTCTACCCATCGTTACTGCAGTCTCCTACCTGCGATACACTTCCATGTCTCCATACTGCTGTGTGATGTAACGTCACCTGGTGATTCTACCCATCGTTACTGCAGTCTCCTACCTGCGATACACTTCCATGTCTCCATACTGCTGTGTGATGTAACGTCACCTGGTGATTCTACCCATCGTTACTGCAGTCTCCTACCTGTGATACACTTCCATGTCTCCATACTGCTGTGTGATGTAACGTCATCTGGTGATTCTACCAATCGTTACTGCAGTCTGTCCTACCTGCGATACACTTCCATGTCTCCATACTGCTGTGTGATGTAACGTCACCTGGTGATTCTACCCATCATTACTGCAGTCTGTCCTACCTGCGATACACTTCCATGTCTCCATACTGCTGTGTGATGTAACGTCATCTGGTGATTCTACCCATTGTTACTGCAGTCTCCTCCTACCTGCGATACACTTCCATGTCTCCATACTGCTGTGTGATGTGACGTCATCTGGTGATTCTACCCATCGTTACTACAGTCTCCTCCTACCTGCGATACACTTCCATGTCTCCATACTGCTGTGTGATGTAACGTCACCTGGTGATTCTACCCATCGTTACTGCAGTCTCCTCCTACCTGCGATACACTTCCATGTCTCCATACTGTTGTGTGATGTAACGTCACCTGGTGATTCTACCCATCGTTACTGCAGTCTCCTACCTGCGATACACTTCCATGTCTCCATACTGCTGTGTGATGTAACGTCACCTGGTGATTTTACCCATCGTTACTACAGTCTGTCCTACCTGCGATACACTTCCATGTCTCCATACTGCTGTGTGATGTAACGCCATCGTTACTGCAGTCTCCTACCTGCGATACACTTCCATGTCTCCATACTGCTGTGTGATGTAACATCACCTGGTGATTCTATCCATCGTTACTGCAGTCTCCTACCTGCGATACACTTCCATGTCTCCATACTGCTGTGTGATGTAACGTCACCTGGTGATTCTACCCATCGTTACTGCAGTCTCCTCCTACCTGCGATACACTTCCATGTCTCCATACTGCTGTGTGATGTAACGTCACCTGGTGATTCTACCCATCGTTACTGCAGTCTCCTACCTGCGATACACTTCCATGTCTCCATAATGCTGTGTGATGTAACGTCATCTGGTGATTCTACCCATCGTTACTGCAGTCTCCTCCTACCTGCGATACACTTCCATGTCTCCATACTGCTGTGTGATGTAACGTCATCTGGTGATTCTACCCATCGTTACTGCAGTCTCCTACCTGCGATACACTTCCATGTCTCCATACTGCTGTGTGATGTAAAGTCATCTGGTGATTCTACCCATCGTTACTGCAGTCTCCTCCTACCTGCGATACACTTCCATGTCTCCATACTGCTGTGTGATGTAACGTCACCTGGTGATTCTACCCATCGTTACTGCAGTCTCCTACCTGCGATATACTTCCATGTCTCCATACTGCTGTGTGATGTGACGTCACCTGGTGATTCTACCCATCATTACTGCAGTCTGTCCTACCTGCGATACACTTCCATGTCTCCATACTGCTGTGTGATGTAATGTCATCTGGTGATTCTACCCATCGTTACTGCAGTCTCCTACCTGCGATACACTTCCCTGTCTCCATACTGCTGTGTGATGTAACGTCATCTGGTGATTCTACCCATCGTTACTGCAGTCTCCTCCTACCTGCGCTACACTTCCATGTCTCCATACTGCTGTGTGATGTAACGTCACCTGGTGATTCTACCCATCGTTACTGCAGTCTCCTACCTGCGATACACTTCCATGTCTCCATACTGCTGTGTGATGTAACGTCACCTGGTGATTCTACCCATCGTTACTACAGTCTGTCCTACCTGCGATACACTTCCCTGTCTCCATACTGCTGTGTGATGTAACGTCACCCGGTGATTCTACCCATCGTTACTGCAGTCTGTCCTTCCTGCGATACACTTCCCTGTCTCCATACTGCTGTGTGATGTAAAGTCACCTGGTGATTCTACCCATCGTTACTGCAGTCTCCTCCTACCTGCGATACACTTCCATTTCTCCATACTGCTGTGTGATGTAACGTCACCTGGTGATTCTACCCATCGTTACTGCAGTCTCCTCCTACCTGCGATACACTTCCATGTCTCCATACTGCTGTGTGATGTAACGTCACCTGGTGATTCTACCCATCGTTACTACAGTCTGTCCTACCTGCGATACACTTCCATGTCTCCATACTGCTGTGTGATGTGACGTCACCTGGTGATTCTACCCATCGTTACTGCAGTCTCCTACCTGCGATACACTTCCATGTCTCCATACTGCTGTGTGATGTAACGTCACCTGGTGATTCTACCCATCGTTACTACAGTCTGTACTACCTGCGATACACTTCCATGTCTCCATACTGCTGTGTGATGTAACGTCACCTGGTGATTCTACCCATCGTTACTGCAGTCTCCTACCTGCGATACACTTCCATGTCTCCATACTGCTGTGTGATGTAATGTCACCTGGTGATTCTACCCATCGTTACTGCAGTCTCCTCCTACCTGCGATACACTTCCATGTCTCCATACTGCTGTGTGATGTGACGTCACCTGGTGATTCTACCCATCGTTACTGCAGTCTCCTACCTGCGATACACTTCCATGTCTCCATACTGCTGTGTGATGTAACGTCACCTGGTGATTCTACCCATCGTTACTGCAGTCTCCTACCTGCGATACACTTCCATGTCTCCATACTGCTGTGTGATGTAACGTCACCTGGTGATTTTACCCATCGTTACTGCAGTCTCCTCCTACCTGCGATACACTTCCATGACTCCATACTGCTGTGTGGTGTAACGTCACCTGGTGATTCTACCCATCGTTACTGCAGTCTGTCCTACCTGCGATACACTTCCATGTCTCCATACTGCTGTGTGATGTAACGTCACCTGGTGATTCTACCCATCGTTACTGCAGTCTCCTCCTACCTGCGATACACTTCCATGTCTCCATACTGCTGTGTGATGTAACGTCACCTGGTGATTCTACCCATCGTTACTGCAGTCTCCTCCTACCTGCGATACACTTCCATGTCTCCATACTGCTGTGTGATGTAACGTCACCTGGTGATTCTACCCATCGTTACTACAGTCTGTCCTACCTGCGATACACTTCCATGTCTCCATACTGCTGTGTGATGTAACGTCATCTGGTATTTCTACCCATCGTTACTGCAGTCTCCTACCTGCGATACACTTCCATGTCTCCATACTGCTGTGTGATGTGACGTCACCTGGTGATTCTACCCATCGTTACTGCAGTCTCCTCCTACCTGCGATACACTTCCATGTCTCCATACTGCTGTGTGATGTAACGTCACCTGGTGATTCTACCCATCGTTACTGCAGTCTCCTACCTGCGATACACTTCCATGTCTCCATACTGCTGTGTGATGTGACGTCACCTGGTGATTCTACCCATCGTTACTGCAGTCTCCTCCTACCTGCGATACACTTCCATGTCTCCATACTGCTGTGTGATGTAACGTCACCTGGTGATTCTACCCATCGTTACTGCAGTCTCCTACCTGCGATACACTTCCATGTCTCCATACTGCTGTGTGATGTAACGTCACCTGGTGATTCTACCCATCGTTACTACAGTCTGTACTACCTGCGATACACTTCCATGTCTCCATACTGCTGTGTGATGTAACGTCACCTGGTGATTCTACCCATCGTTACTGCAGTCTCCTACCTGCGATACACTTCCATGTCTCCATACTGCTGTGTGATGTAACGTCACCTGGTAATTCTACCCATCGTTACTGCAGTCTGTCCTACCTGCGATACACTTCCATGTCTCCATACTGCTGTGTGATGTAACGTCACCTGGTGATTCTACCCTACGTTACTACAGTCTGTCCTACCTGCGATACACTTCCATGTCTCCATACTGCTGTGTGATGTAACGTCACCTGGTGATTCTACCCATCGTTACTGCAGTCTCCTTCTACCTGCGATACACTTCCATGTCTCCATACTGCTGTGTGATGTAATGTCACCTGGTGATTCTACCCATCGTTACTGCCGTCTCCTCCTACCTGCGATACACTTCCATGTCTCCATACTGCTGTGTGATGTGACGTCACCTGGTGATTCTACCCATCGTTACTGCAGTCTCCTACCTGCGATACACTTCCATGTCTCCATACTGCTGTGTTATGTAACGTCACCTGGTGATTCTACCCATCGTTACTGCAGTCTCCTCCTACCTGCGATACACTTCCCTGTCTCCATACTGCTGTGTGATGTAACGTCACCTGGTGATTCTACCCATCGTTACTGCAGTCTCCTCCTACCTGCGATACACTTCCCTGACTCCATACTGCTGTGTGGTGTAACGTCACCTGGTGATTCTACCCATCGTTACTGCAGTCTGTCCTACCTGCGATACACTTCCATGTCTCCATACTGCTGTGTGATGTAACGTCACCTGGTGATTCTACCCATCGTTACTGCAGTCTCCTCCTACCTGCGATACACTTCCATGTCTCCATACTGCTGTGTGATGTAACGTCACCTGGTGATTCTACCCATCGTTACTGCAGTCTCCTCCTACCTGCGATACACTTCCATGTCTCCATACTGATGTGTGATGTAACGTCACCTGGTGATTCTACCCATCGTTACTACAGTCTGTCCTACCTGCGATACACTTCCATGTCTCCATACTGCTGTGTGATGTAACGTCATCTGGTGATTCTACCCATCGTTACTGCAGTCTCCTACCTGCGATACACTTCCATGTCTCCATACTGCTGTGTGATGTGACGTCACCTGGTGATTCTACCCATCGTTACTGCAGTCTCCTCCTACCTGCGATACACTTCCATGTCTCCATACTGCTGTGTGATGTAACGTCACCTGGTGATTCTACCCATCGTTACTGCAGTCTCCTACCTGCGATACACTTCCATGTCTCCATACTGCTGTGTGATGTGACGTCACCTGGTGATTCTACCCATCGTTACTGCAGTCTCATCCTACCTGCGATACACTTCCATGTCTCCATACTGCTGTGTGATGTAACGTCACCTGGTGATTCTATCCATCGTTACTGCAGTCTCCTCCTACCTGCGATACACTTCCATGTCTCCATACTGCTGTGTGATGTAACGTCACCTGGTGATTCTACCCATCGTTACTGCAGTCTGTCCTACCTGCGATACACTTCCATGTCTCCATACTGCTGTGTGATGTAACGTCATCTGGTGATTCTACCCATCGTTACTGCAGTCTCCTCCTACCTGCGATACACTTCCATGTCTCCATACTGCTGTGTGATGTAACGTCACCTGGTGATTCTACCCATCGTTACTGCAGTCTCCTACCTGCGATACACTTCCATGTCTCCATACTGCTGTGTGATGTAACGTCACCTGGTGATTCTACCCATCGTTACTACAGTCTGTACTACCTGCGATACACTTCCATGTCTCCATACTGCTGTGTGATGTAACGTCACCTGGTGATTCTACCCATCGTTACTTCAGTCTCCTACCTGCGATACACTTCCATGTCTCCATACTGCTGTGTGATGTAACGTCACCTGGTGATTCTACCCATCGTTACTGCAGTCTGTCCTACCTGCGATACACTTCCATGTCTCCATACTGCTGTGTGATGTAACGTCACCTGGTGATTCTACCCTACGTTACTACAGTCTGTCCTACCTGCGATACACTTCCATGTCTCCATACTGCTGTGTGATGTAATGTCACCTGGTGATTCTACCCATCGTTACTGCAGTCTCCTCCTACCTGCGATACACTTCCATGTCTCCATACTGCTGTGTGATGTAACGTCACCTGGTGATTCTACCCATCGTTACTGCAGTCTCCTACCTGCGATACACTTCCATGTCTCCATACTGCTGTGTGATGTGACGTCACCTGGTGATTCTACCCATCGTTACTGCAGTCTCCTCCTACCTGCGATACACTTCCATGTCTCCATACTGCTGTGTGATGTGACGTCACCTGGTGATTCTACCCATCGTTACTGCAGTCTCCTACCTGCGATAGACTTCCATGTTTCCATACTGCTGTGTGATGTAACGTCACCTGGTGATTCTACCCATCGTTACTGCAGTCTCCTCCTACCTGCGATACACTTCCCTGTCTCCATACTGCTGTGTGATGTAACGTCACCTGGTGATTCTACCTATCGTTACTGCAGTCTCCTCCTACCTGCGATACACTTCCATGACTCCATACTGCTGTGTGGTGTAACGTCACCTGGTGATTCTACCCATCGTTACTGCAGTCTGTCCTACCTGCGATACACTTCCATGTCTCCATACTGCTGTGTGATGTAATGTCACCTGGTGATTCTACCCATCGTTACTGCAGTCTCCTCCTACCTGCGATACACTTCCATGTCTCCATACTGCTGTGTGATGTGACGTCACCTGGTGATTCTACCCATCGTTACTGCAGTCTCCTACCTGCGATACACTTCCATGTCTCCATACTGCTGTGTGATGTAACGTCACCTGGTGATTCTACCCATCGTTACTGCAGTCTCCTACCTGCGATACACTTCCATGTCTCCATACTGCTGTGTGATGTAACGTCACCTGGTGATTTTACCCATCGTTACTGCAGTCTCCTCCTACCTGCGATACACTTCCATGACTCCATACTGCTGTGTGGTGTAACGTCACCTGGTGATTCTACCCATCGTTACTGCAGTCTGTCCTACCTGCGATACACTTCCATGTCTCCATACTGCTGTGTGATGTAACGTCACCTGGTGATTCTACCCATCGTTACTGCAGTCTCCTCCTACCTGCGATACACTTCCATGTCTCCATACTGCTGTGTGATGTAACGTCACCTGGTGATTCTACCCATCGTTACTGCAGTCTCCTCCTACCTGCGATACACTTCCATGTCTCCATACTGCTGTGTGATGTAACGTCACCTGGTGATTCTACCCATCGTTACTACAGTCTGTCCTACCTGCGATACACTTCCATGTCTCCATACTGCTGTGTGATGTAACGTCATCTGGTATTTCTACCCATCGTTACTGCAGTCTCCTACCTGCGATACACTTCCATGTCTCCATACTGCTGTGTGATGTGACGTCACCTGGTGATTCTACCCATCGTTACTGCAGTCTCCTCCTACCTGCGATACACTTCCATGTCTCCATACTGCTGTGTGATGTAACGTCACCTGGTGATTCTACCCATCGTTACTGCAGTCTCCTACCTGCGATACACTTCCATGTCTCCATACTGCTGTGTGATGTGACGTCACCTGGTGATTCTACCCATCGTTACTGCAGTCTCCTCCTACCTGCGATACACTTCCATGTCTCCATACTGCTGTGTGATGTAACGTCACCTGGTGATTCTACCCATCGTTACTGCAGTCTCCTACCTGCGATACACTTCCATGTCTCCATACTGCTGTGTGATGTAACGTCACCTGGTGATTCTACCCATCGTTACTACAGTCTGTACTACCTGCGATACACTTCCATGTCTCCATACTGCTGTGTGATGTAACGTCACCTGGTGATTCTACCCATCGTTACTGCAGTCTCCTACCTGCGATACACTTCCATGTCTCCATACTGCTGTGTGATGTAACGTCACCTGGTAATTCTACCCATCGTTACTGCAGTCTGTCCTACCTGCGATACACTTCCATGTCTCCATACTGCTGTGTGATGTAACGTCACCTGGTGATTCTACCCTACGTTACTACAGTCTGTCCTACCTGCGATACACTTCCATGTCTCCATACTGCTGTGTGATGTAACGTCACCTGGTGATTCTACCCATCGTTACTGCAGTCTCCTTCTACCTGCGATACACTTCCATGTCTCCATACTGCTGTGTGATGTAATGTCACCTGGTGATTCTACCCATCGTTACTGCCGTCTCCTCCTACCTGCGATACACTTCCATGTCTCCATACTGCTGTGTGATGTGACGTCACCTGGTGATTCTACCCATCGTTACTGCAGTCTCCTACCTGCGATACACTTCCATGTCTCCATACTGCTGTGTTATGTAACGTCACCTGGTGATTCTACCCATCGTTACTGCAGTCTCCTCCTACCTGCGATACACTTCCCTGTCTCCATACTGCTGTGTGATGTAACGTCACCTGGTGATTCTACCCATCGTTACTGCAGTCTCCTCCTACCTGCGATACACTTCCCTGACTCCATACTGCTGTGTGGTGTAACGTCACCTGGTGATTCTACCCATCGTTACTGCAGTCTGTCCTACCTGCGATACACTTCCATGTCTCCATACTGCTGTGTGATGTAACGTCACCTGGTGATTCTACCCATCGTTACTGCAGTCTCCTCCTACCTGCGATACACTTCCATGTCTCCATACTGCTGTGTGATGTAACGTCACCTGGTGATTCTACCCATCGTTACTGCAGTCTCCTCCTACCTGCGATACACTTCCATGTCTCCATACTGATGTGTGATGTAACGTCACCTGGTGATTCTACCCATCGTTACTACAGTCTGTCCTACCTGCGATACACTTCCATGTCTCCATACTGCTGTGTGATGTAACGTCATCTGGTGATTCTACCCATCGTTACTGCAGTCTCCTACCTGCGATACACTTCCATGTCTCCATACTGCTGTGTGATGTGACGTCACCTGGTGATTCTACCCATCGTTACTGCAGTCTCCTCCTACCTGCGATACACTTCCATGTCTCCATACTGCTGTGTGATGTAACGTCACCTGGTGATTCTACCCATCGTTACTACAGTCTCCTACCTGCGATACACTTCCATGTCTCCATACTGCTGTGTGATGTGACGTCACCTGGTGATTCTACCCATCGTTACTGCAGTCTCATCCTACCTGCGATACACTTCCATGTCTCCATACTGCTGTGTGATGTAACGTCACCTGGTGATTCTATCCATCGTTACTGCAGTCTCCTCCTACCTGCGATACACTTCCATGTCTCCATACTGCTGTGTGATGTAACGTCACCTGGTGATTCTACCCATCGTTACTGCAGTCTGTCCTACCTGCGATACACTTCCATGTCTCCATACTGCTGTGTGATGTAACGTCATCTGGTGATTCTACCCATCGTTACTGCAGTCTCCTCCTACCTGCGATACACTTCCATGTCTCCATACTGCTGTGTGATGTAACGTCACCTGGTGATTCTACCCATCGTTACTGCAGTCTCCTACCTGCGATACACTTCCATGTCTCCATACTGCTGTGTGATGTAACGTCACCTGGTGATTCTACCCATCGTTACTACAGTCTGTACTACCTGCGATACACTTCCATGTCTCCATACTGCTGTGTGATGTAACGTCACCTGGTGATTCTACCCATCGTTACTTCAGTCTCCTACCTGCGATACACTTCCATGTCTCCATACTGCTGTGTGATGTAACGTCACCTGGTGATTCTACCCATCGTTACTGCAGTCTGTCCTACCTGCGATACACTTCCATGTCTCCATACTGCTGTGTGATGTAACGTCACCTGGTGATTCTACCCTACGTTACTACAGTCTGTCCTACCTGCGATACACTTCCATGTCTCCATACTGCTGTGTGATGTAATGTCACCTGGTGATTCTACCCATCGTTACTGCAGTCTCCTCCTACCTGCGATACACTTCCATGTCTCCATACTGCTGTGTGATGTAACGTCACCTGGTGATTCTACCCATCGTTACTGCAGTCTCCTACCTGCGATACACTTCCATGTCTCCATACTGCTGTGTGATGTGACGTCACCTGGTGATTCTACCCATCGTTACTGCAGTCTCCTCCTACCTGCGATACACTTCCATGTCTCCATACTGCTGTGTGATGTGACGTCACCTGGTGATTCTACCCATCGTTACTGCAGTCTCCTACCTGCGATAGACTTCCATGTTTCCATACTGCTGTGTGATGTAACGTCACCTGGTGATTCTACCCATCGTTACTGCAGTCTCCTCCTACCTGCGATACACTTCCCTGTCTCCATACTGCTGTGTGATGTAACGTCACCTGGTGATTCTACCTATCGTTACTGCAGTCTCCTCCTACCTGCGATACACTTCCATGACTCCATACTGCTGTGTGGTGTAACGTCACCTGGTGATTCTACCCATCGTTACTGCAGTCTGTCCTACCTGCGATACACTTCCATGTCTCCATACTGCTGTGTGATGTAACGTCACCTGGTGATTCTACCCATCGTTACTGCAGTCTCCTCCTACCTGCGATACACTTCCATGTCTCCATACTGCTGTGTGATGTAACGTCACCTGGTGATTCTACCCATCGTTACTGCAGTCTCCTCCTACCTGCGATACACTTCCATGTCTCCATACTGCTGTGCGATGTAACGTCACCTGGTGATTCTATCCATCGTTACTGCAGTCTCCTCCTACCTGCGATACACTTCCATGTCTCCGTAGTGCTGTGTGATGTAACGTCACCTGTTGATTCTACCCATCGTTACTACAGTCTGTCCTACCTGCGATACACTTCCATGTCTCCATACTGCTGTGTGATGTAACGTCATCTGGTGATTCTACCCATCGTTACTGCAGTCTCCTACCTGCGATTCACTTCCATGTCACCATACTGCTGTGTGATGTAACGTCACCTGTTGATTCTACCCATCGTTACTACAGTCTGTACTACCTGCGATACACTTCCATGTCTCCATACTGCTGTGTGGTGTAACGTCACCTGGTGATTCTACCCATCGTTACTGCAGTCTGTCCTACCTGCGATACACTTCCATGTCTCCATATTGCTGTGTGATGTAACGTCATCTGGTGACTCTACCCATCGTTACTGCAGTCTCCTCCTACCTGCGATACACTTCCATGTCTCCATACTGCTGTGTGATGTAACGTCACCTGGTGATTCTACCCATCGTTACTGCAGTCTCCTCCTACCTGCGATACACTTCCATGTCTCCATACTGCTGTGTGATGTGACGTCACCTGGTGATTCTACCCATCGTTACTGCAGTCTCCTACCTGCGATACACTTCCATGTCTCCATACTGCTGTGTGATGTAACGTCACCTGGTGATTCTACCCATCGTTACTGCAGTCTCCTCCTACCTGCGATACACTTCCATGTCTCCATACTGCTGTGTGGTGTAACGTCACCTGGTGATTCTACCCATCGTTACTGCAGTCTGTCCTACCTGCGATACACTTCCATGTCTCCATACTGCTGTGTGATGTAACGTCACCTGGTGATTCTACCCATCGTTACTGCAGTCTCCTCCTACCTGCGATACACTTCCATGTCTCCATACTGCTGTGTGATGTAACGTCACCTGGTGATTCTACCCATCGTTACTGCAGTCTCCTCCTACCTGCGATACACTTCCATGTCTCCATACTGCTGTGTGATGTAATGTCACCTGGTGATTCTACCCATCGTTACTGCAGTCTCCTCCTACCTGCGATACACTTCCATGTCTCCATACTGCTGTGTGATGTGACGTCACCTGGTGATTCTACCCATCGTTACTGCAGTCTCCTACCTGCGATACACTTCCATGTCTCCATACTGCTGTGTGATGTAACGTCACCTGGTGATTCTACCCATCGTTACTGCAGTCTCCTACCTGCGATACACTTCCATGTCTCCATACTGCTGTGTGATGTAACGTCACCTGGTGATTTTACCCATCGTTACTGCAGTCTCCTCCTACCTGCGATACACTTCCATGACTCCATACTGCTGTGTGGTGTAACGTCACCTGGTGATTCTACCCATCGTTACTGCAGTCTGTCCTACCTGCGATACACTTCCATGTCTCCATACTGCTGTGTGATGTAACGTCACCTGGTGATTCTACCCATCGTTACTGCAGTCTCCTCCTACCTGCGATACACTTCCATGTCTCCATACTGCTGTGTGATGTAACGTCACCTGGTGATTCTACCCATCGTTACTGCAGTCTCCTCCTACCTGCGATACACTTCCATGTCTCCATACTGCTGTGTGATGTAACGTCACCTGGTGATTCTACCCATCGTTACTACAGTCTGTCCTACCTGCGATACACTTCCATGTCTCCATACTGCTGTGTGATGTAACGTCATCTGGTATTTCTACCCATCGTTACTGCAGTCTCCTACCTGCGATACACTTCCATGTCTCCATACTGCTGTGTGATGTGACGTCACCTGGTGATTCTACCCATCGTTACTGCAGTCTCCTACCTGCGATACACTTCCATGTCTCCATACTGCTGTGTGATGTAACGTCACCTGGTGATTCTACCCATCGTTACTGCAGTCTCCTACCTGCGATACACTTCCATGTCTCCATACTGCTGTGTGATGTAACGTCACCTGGTGATTCTACCCATCGTTACTACAGTCTGTACTACCTGCGATACACTTCCATGTCTCCATACTGCTGTGTGATGTAACGTCACCTGGTGATTCTACCCATCGTTACTGCAGTCTCCTACCTGCGATACACTTCCATGTCTCCATACTGCTGTGTGATGTAACGTCACCTGGTAATTCTACCCATCGTTACTGCAGTCTGTCCTACCTGCGATACACTTCCATGTCTCCATACTGCTGTGTGATGTAACGTCACCTGGTGATTCTACCCTACGTTACTACAGTCTGTCCTACCTGCGATACACTTCCATGTCTCCATACTGCTGTGTGATGTAACGTCACCTGGTGATTCTACCCATCGTTACTGCAGTCTCCTTCTACCTGCGATACACTTCCATGTCTCCATACTGCTGTGTGATGTAATGTCACCTGGTGATTCTACCCATCGTTACTGCCGTCTCCTCCTACCTGCGGTACACTTCCATGTCTCCATACTGCTGTGTGATGTGACGTCACCTGGTGATTCTACCCATCGTTACTGCAGTCTCCTACCTGCGATACACTTCCATGTCTCCATACTGCTGTGTGATGTAACGTCACCTGGTGATTCTACCCATCGTTACTGCAGTCTCCTCCTACCTGCGATACACTTCCCTGTCTCCATACTGCTGTGTGATGTAACGTCACCTGGTGATTCTACCCATCGTTACTGCAGTCTCCTCCTACCTGCGATACACTTCCCTGACTCCATACTGCTGTGTGGTGTAACGTCACCTGGTGATTCTACCCATCGTTACTGCAGTCTGTCCTACCTGCGATACACTTCCATGTCTCCATACTGCTGTGTGATGTAACGTCACCTGGTGATTCTACCCATCGTTACTGCAGTCTCCTCCTACCTGCGATACACTTCCATGTCTCCATACTGCTGTGTGATGTAACGTCACCTGGTGATTCTACCCATCGTTACTGCAGTCTCCTCCTACCTGCGATACACTTCCATGTCTCCATACTGATGTGTGATGTAACGTCACCTGGTGATTCTACCCATCGTTACTACAGTCTGTCCTACCTGCGATACACTTCCATGTCTCCATACTGCTGTGTGATGTAACGTCATCTGGTGATTCTACCCATCGTTACTGCAGTCTCCTACCTGCGATACACTTCCATGTCTCCATACTGCTGTGTGATGTGACGTCACCTGGTGATTCTACCCATCGTTACTGCAGTCTCCTCCTACCTGCGATACACTTCCATGTCTCCATACTGCTGTGTGATGTAACGTCACCTGGTGATTCTACCCATCGTTACTGCAGTCTCCTACCTGCGATACACTTCCATGTCTCCATACTGCTGTGTGATGTGACGTCACCTGGTGATTCTACCCATCGTTACTGCAGTCTCCTCCTACCTGCGATACACTTCCATGTCTCCATACTGCTGTGTGATGTAACGTCACCTGGTGATTCTATCCATCGTTACTGCAGTCTCCTCCTACCTGCGATACACTTCCATGTCTCCATACTGCTGTGTGATGTAACGTCACCTGGTGATTCTACCCATCGTTACTGCAGTCTGTCCTACCTGCGATACACTTCCATGTCTCCATACTGCTGTGTGATGTAACGTCATCTGGTGATTCTACCCATCGTTACTGCAGTCTCCTCCTACCTGCGATACACTTCCATGTCTCCATACTGCTGTGTGATGTAACGTCACCTGGTGATTCTACCCATCGTTACTGCAGTCTCCTACCTGCGATACACTTCCATGTCTCCATACTGCTGTGTGATGTAACGTCACCTGGTGATTCTACCCATCGTTACTACAGTCTGTACTACCTGCGATACACTTCCATGTCTCCATACTGCTGTGTGATGTAACGTCACCTGGTGATTCTACCCATCGTTACTTCAGTCTCCTACCTGCGATACACTTCCATGTCTCCATACTGCTGTGTGATGTAACGTCACCTGGTGATTCTACCCATCGTTACTGCAGTCTGTCCTACCTGCGATACACTTCCATGTCTCCATACTGCTGTGTGATGTAACGTCACCTGGTGATTCTACCCTACGTTACTACAGTCTGTCCTACCTGCGATACACTTCCATGTCTCCATACTGCTGTGTGATGTAACGTCACCTGGTGATTCTACCCATCGTTACTGCAGTCTCCTCCTACCTGCGATACACTTCCATGTCTCCATACTGCTGTGTGATGTAACGTCACCTGGTGATTCTACCCATCGTTACTACAGTCTGTCCTACCTGCGATACACTTCCATGTCTCCATACTGCTGTGTGATGTAACGTCATCTGGTATTTCTACCCATCGTTACTGCAGTCTCCTACCTGCGATACACTTCCATGTCTCCATACTGCTGTGTGATGTGACGTCACCTGGTGATTCTACCCATCGTTACTGCAGTCTCCTCCTACCTGCGATACACTTCCATGTCTCCATACTGCTGTGTGATGTAACGTCACCTGGTGATTCTACCCATCGTTACTGCAGTCTCCTACCTGCGATACACTTCCATGTCTCCATACTGCTGTGTGATGTGACGTCACCTGGTGATTCTACCCATCGTTACTGCAGTCTCCTCCTACCTGCGATACACTTCCATGTCTCCATACTGCTGTGTGATGTAACGTCACCTGGTGATTCTACCCATCGTTACTGCAGTCTCCTACCTGCGATACACTTCCATGTCTCCATACTGCTGTGTGATGTAACGTCACCTGGTGATTCTACCCATCGTTACTACAGTCTGTACTACCTGCGATACACTTCCATGTCTCCATACTGCTGTGTGATGTAACGTCACCTGGTGATTCTACCCATCGTTACTGCAGTCTCCTACCTGCGATACACTTCCATGTCTCCATACTGCTGTGTGATGTAACGTCACCTGGTAATTCTACCCATCGTTACTGCAGTCTGTCCTACCTGCGATACACTTCCATGTCTCCATACTGCTGTGTGATGTAACGTCACCTGGTGATTCTACCCTACGTTACTACAGTCTGTCCTACCTGCGATACACTTCCATGTCTCCATACTGCTGTGTGATGTAACGTCACCTGGTGATTCTACCCATCGTTACTGCAGTCTCCTTCTACCTGCGATACACTTCCATGTCTCCATACTGCTGTGTGATGTAATGTCACCTGGTGATTCTACCCATCGTTACTGCCGTCTCCTCCTACCTGCGATACACTTCCATGTCTCCATACTGCTGTGTGATGTGACGTCACCTGGTGATTCTACCCATCGTTACTGCAGTCTCCTACCTGCGATACACTTCCATGTCTCCATACTGCTGTGTTATGTAACGTCACCTGGTGATTCTACCCATCGTTACTGCAGTCTCCTCCTACCTGCGATACACTTCCCTGTCTCCATACTGCTGTGTGATGTAACGTCACCTGGTGATTCTACCCATCGTTACTGCAGTCTCCTCCTACCTGCGATACACTTCCCTGACTCCATACTGCTGTGTGGTGTAACGTCACCTGGTGATTCTACCCATCGTTACTGCAGTCTGTCCTACCTGCGATACACTTCCATGTCTCCATACTGCTGTGTGATGTAACGTCACCTGGTGATTCTACCCATCGTTACTGCAGTCTCCTCCTACCTGCGATACACTTCCATGTCTCCATACTGCTGTGTGATGTAACGTCACCTGGTGATTCTACCCATCGTTACTGCAGTCTCCTCCTACCTGCGATACACTTCCATGTCTCCATACTGATGTGTGATGTAACGTCACCTGGTGATTCTACCCATCGTTACTACAGTCTGTCCTACCTGCGATACACTTCCATGTCTCCATACTGCTGTGTGATGTAACGTCATCTGGTGATTCTACCCATCGTTACTGCAGTCTCCTACCTGCGATACACTTCCATGTCTCCATACTGCTGTGTGATGTGACGTCACCTGGTGATTCTACCCATCGTTACTGCAGTCTCCTCCTACCTGCGATACACTTCCATGTCTCCATACTGCTGTGTGATGTAACGTCACCTGGTGATTCTACCCATCGTTACTGCAGTCTCCTACCTGCGATACACTTCCATGTCTCCATACTGCTGTGTGATGTGACGTCACCTGGTGATTCTACCCATCGTTACTGCAGTCTCATCCTACCTGCGATACACTTCCATGTCTCCATACTGCTGTGTGATGTAACGTCACCTGGTGATTCTATCCATCGTTACTGCAGTCTCCTCCTACCTGCGATACACTTCCATGTCTCCATACTGCTGTGTGATGATACGTCACCTGGTGATTCTACCCATCGTTACTGCAGTCTGTCCTACCTGCGATACACTTCCATGTCTCCATACTGCTGTGTGATGTAACGTCATCTGGTGATTCTACCCATCGTTACTGCAGTCTCCTCCTACCTGCGATACACTTCCATGTCTCCATACTGCTGTGTGATGTAACGTCACCTGGTGATTCTACCCATCGTTACTGCAGTCTCCTACCTGCGATACACTTCCATGTCTCCATACTGCTGTGTGATGTAACGTCACCTGGTGATTCTACCCATCGTTACTACAGTCTGTACTACCTGCGATACACTTCCATGTCTCCATACTGCTGTGTGATGTAACGTCACCTGGTGATTCTACCCATCGTTACTTCAGTCTCCTACCTGCGATACACTTCCATGTCTCCATACTGCTGTGTGATGTAACGTCACCTGGTGATTCTACCCATCGTTACTGCAGTCTGTCCTACCTGCGATACACTTCCATGTCTCCATACTGCTGTGTGATGTAACGTCACCTGGTGATTCTACCCTACGTTACTACAGTCTGTCCTACCTGCGATACACTTCCATGTCTCCATACTGCTGTGTGATGTAATGTCACCTGGTGATTCTACCCATCGTTACTGCAGTCTCCTCCTACCTGCGATACACTTCCATGTCTCCATACTGCTGTGTGATGTAACGTCACCTGGTGATTCTACCCATCGTTACTGCAGTCTCCTACCTGCGATACACTTCCATGTCTCCATACTGCTGTGTGATGTGACGTCACCTGGTGATTCTACCCATCGTTACTGCAGTCTCCTCCTACCTGCGATACACTTCCATGTCTCCATACTGCTGTGTGATGTGACGTCACCTGGTGATTCTACCCATCGTTACTGCAGTCTCCTACCTGCGATAGACTTCCATGTTTCCATACTGCTGTGTGATGTAACGTCACCTGGTGATTCTACCCATCGTTACTGCAGTCTCCTCCTACCTGCGATACACTTCCCTGTCTCCATACTGCTGTGTGATGTAACGTCACCTGGTGATTCTACCTATCGTTACTGCAGTCTCCTCCTACCTGCGATACACTTCCATGACTCCATACTGCTGTGTGGTGTAACGTCACCTGGTGATTCTACCCATCGTTACTGCAGTCTGTCCTACCTGCGATACACTTCCATGTCTCCATACTGCTGTGTGATGTAACGTCACCTGGTGATTCTACCCATCGTTACTGCAGTCTGTCCTACCTGCGATACACTTCCATGTCTCCATACTGCTGTGTGATGTAACGTCACCTGGTGATTCTACCCTACGTTACTACAGTCTGTCCTACCTGCGATACACTTCCATGTCTCCATACTGCTGTGTGATGTAATGTCACCTGGTGATTCTACCCATCGTTACTGCAGTCTCCTCCTACCTGCGATACACTTCCATGTCTCCATACTGCTGTGTGATGTAACGTCACCTGGTGATTCTACCCATCGTTACTGCAGTCTCCTACCTGCGATACACTTCCATGTCTCCATACTGCTGTGTGATGTGACGTCACCTGGTGATTCTACCCATCGTTACTGCAGTCTCCTCCTACCTGCGATACACTTCCATGTCTCCATACTGCTGTGTGATGTGACGTCACCTGGTGATTCTACCCATCGTTACTGCAGTCTCCTACCTGCGATAGACTTCCATGTTTCCATACTGCTGTGTGATGTAACGTCACCTGGTGATTCTACCCATCGTTACTGCAGTCTCCTCCTACCTGCGATACACTTCCCTGTCTCCATACTGCTGTGTGATGTAACGTCACCTGGTGATTCTACCTATCGTTACTGCAGTCTCCTCCTACCTGCGATACACTTCCATGACTCCATACTGCTGTGTGGTGTAACGTCACCTGGTGATTCTACCCATCGTTACTGCAGTCTGTCCTACCTGCGATACACTTCCATGTCTCCATACTGCTGTGTGATGTAACGTCACCTGGTGATTCTACCCATCGTTACTGCAGTCTCCTCCTACCTGCGATACACTTCCCTGTCTCCATACTGCTGTGTGATGTAACGTCACCTGGTGATTCTACCCATCGTTACTGCAGTCTCCTCCTACCTGCGATACACTTCCCTGACTCCATACTGCTGTGTGGTGTAACGTCACCTGGTGATTCTACCCATCGTTACTGCAGTCTGTCCTACCTGCGATACACTTCCATGTCTCCATACTGCTGTGTGATGTAACGTCACCTGGTGATTCTACCCATCGTTACTGCAGTCTCCTCCTACCTGCGATACACTTCCATGTCTCCATACTGCTGTGTGATGTAACGTCACCTGGTGATTCTACCCATCGTTACTGCAGTCTCCTCCTACCTGCGATACACTTCCATGTCTCCATACTGATGTGTGATGTAACGTCACCTGGTGATTCTACCCATCGTTACTACAGTCTGTCCTACCTGCGATACACTTCCATGTCTCCATACTGCTGTGTGATGTAACGTCATCTGGTGATTCTACCCATCGTTACTGCAGTCTCCTACCTGCGATACACTTCCATGTCTCCATACTGCTGTGTGATGTGACGTCACCTGGTGATTCTACCCATCGTTACTGCAGTCTCCTCCTACCTGCGATACACTTCCATGTCTCCATACTGCTGTGTGATGTAACGTCACCTGGTGATTCTACCCATCGTTACTGCAGTCTCCTACCTGCGATACACTTCCATGTCTCCATACTGCTGTGTGATGTGACGTCACCTGGTGATTCTACCCATCGTTACTGCAGTCTCATCCTACCTGCGATACACTTCCATGTCTCCATACTGCTGTGTGATGTAACGTCACCTGGTGATTCTATCCATCGTTACTGCAGTCTCCTCCTACCTGCGATACACTTCCATGTCTCCATACTGCTGTGTGATGTAACGTCACCTGGTGATTCTACCCATCGTTACTGCAGTCTGTCCTACCTGCGATACACTTCCATGTCTCCATACTGCTGTGTGATGTAACGTCATCTGGTGATTCTACCCATCGTTACTGCAGTCTCCTCCTACCTGCGATACACTTCCATGTCTCCATACTGCTGTGTGATGTAACGTCACCTGGTGATTCTACCCATCGTTACTGCAGTCTCCTACCTGCGATACACTTCCATGTCTCCATACTGCTGTGTGATGTAACGTCACCTGGTGATTCTACCCATCGTTACTACAGTCTGTACTACCTGCGATACACTTCCATGTCTCCATACTGCTGTGTGATGTAACGTCACCTGGTGATTCTACCCATCGTTACTTCAGTCTCCTACCTGCGATACACTTCCATGTCTCCATACTGCTGTGTGATGTAACGTCACCTGGTGATTCTACCCATCGTTACTGCAGTCTGTCCTACCTGCGATACACTTCCATGTCTCCATACTGCTGTGTGATGTAACGTCACCTGGTGATTCTACCCTACGTTACTACAGTCTGTCCTACCTGCGATACACTTCCATGTCTCCATACTGCTGTGTGATGTAATGTCACCTGGTGATTCTACCCATCGTTACTGCAGTCTCCTCCTACCTGCGATACACTTCCATGTCTCCATACTGCTGTGTGATGTAACGTCACCTGGTGATTCTACCCATCGTTACTGCAGTCTCCTACCTGCGATACACTTCCATGTCTCCATACTGCTGTGTGATGTGACGTCACCTGGTGATTCTACCCATCGTTACTGCAGTCTCCTCCTACCTGCGATACACTTCCATGTCTCCATACTGCTGTGTGATGTGACGTCACCTGGTGATTCTACCCATCGTTACTGCAGTCTCCTACCTGCGATAGACTTCCATGTTTCCATACTGCTGTGTGATGTAACGTCACCTGGTGATTCTACCCATCGTTACTGCAGTCTCCTCCTACCTGCGATACACTTCCCTGTCTCCATACTGCTGTGTGATGTAACGTCACCTGGTGATTCTACCTATCGTTACTGCAGTCTCCTCCTACCTGCGATACACTTCCATGACTCCATACTGCTGTGTGGTGTAACGTCACCTGGTGATTCTACCCATCGTTACTGCAGTCTGTCCTACCTGCGATACACTTCCATGTCTCCATACTGCTGTGTGATGTAACGTCACCTGGTGATTCTACCCATCGTTACTGCAGTCTCCTCCTACCTGCGATACACTTCCATGTCTCCATACTGCTGTGTGATGTAACGTCACCTGGTGATTCTACCCATCGTTACTGCAGTCTCCTCCTACCTGCGATACACTTCCATGTCTCCATACAGCTGTGCGATGTAACGTCACCTGGTGATTCTATCCATCGTTACTGCAGTCTCCTCCTACCTGCGATACACTTCCATGTCTCCGTAGTGCTGTGTGATGTAACGTCACCTGTTGATTCTACCCATCGTTACTACAGTCTGTCCTACCTGCGATACACTTCCATGTCTCCATACTGCTGTGTGATGTAACGTCATCTGGTGATTCTACCCATCGTTACTGCAGTCTCCTACCTGCGATTCACTTCCATGTCACCATACTGCTGTGTGATGTAACGTCACCTGTTGATTCTACCCATCGTTACTACAGTCTGTACTACCTGCGATACACTTCCATGTCTCCATACTGCTGTGTGGTGTAACGTCACCTGGTGATTCTACCCATCGTTACTGCAGTCTGTCCTACCTGCGATACACTTCCATGTCTCCATACTGCTGTGTGATGTAACGTCATCTGGTGACTCTACCCATCGTTACTGCAGTCTCCTCCTACCTGCGATACACTTCCATGTCTCCATACTGCTGTGTGATGTAACGTCACCTGGTGATTCTACCCATCGTTACTGCAGTCTCCTCCTACCTGCGATACACTTCCATGTCTCCATACTGCTGTGTGATGTGACGTCACCTGGTGATTCTACCCATCGTTACTGCAGTCTCCTACCTGCGATACACTTCCATGTCTCCATACTGCTGTGTGATGTAACGTCACCTGGTGATTCTACCCATCGTTACTGCAGTCTCCTCCTACCTGCGATACACTTCCATGTCTCCATACTGCTGTGTGGTGTAACGTCACCTGGTGATTCTACCCATCGTTACTGCAGTCTGTCCTACCTGCGATACACTTCCATGTCTCCATACTGCTGTGTGATGTAACGTCACCTGGTGATTCTACCCATCGTTACTGCAGTCTCCTCCTACCTGCGATACACTTCCATGTCTCCATACTGCTGTGTGATGTAACGTCACCTGGTGATTCTACCCATCGTTACTGCAGTCTCCTCCTACCTGCGATACACTTCCATGTCTCCATACTGCTGTGTGATGTAATGTCACCTGGTGATTCTACCCATCGTTACTGCAGTCTCCTCCTACCTGCGATACACTTCCATGTCTCCATACTGCTGTGTGATGTGACGTCACCTGGTGATTCTACCCATCGTTACTGCAGTCTCCTACCTGCGATACACTTCCATGTCTCCATACTGCTGTGTGATGTAACGTCACCTGGTGATTCTACCCATCGTTACTGCAGTCTCCTACCTGCGATACACTTCCATGTCTCCATACTGCTGTGTGATGTAACGTCACCTGGTGATTTTACCCATCGTTACTGCAGTCTCCTCCTACCTGCGATACACTTCCATGTCTCCATACTGCTGTGTGATGTAACGTCACCTGGTGATTCTACCCATCGTTACTACAGTCTGTACTACCTGCGATACACTTCCATGTCTCCATACTGCTGTGTGATGTAACGTCACCTGGTGATTCTACCCATCGTTACTGCAGTCTCCTACCTGCGATACACTTCCATGTCTCCATACTGCTGTGTGATGTAACGTCACCTGGTAATTCTACCCATCGTTACTGCAGTCTGTCCTACCTGCGATACACTTCCATGTCTCCATACTGCTGTGTGATGTAACGTCACCTGGTGATTCTACCCTACGTTACTACAGTCTGTCCTACCTGCGATACACTTCCATGTCTCCATACTGCTGTGTGATGTAACGTCACCTGGTGATTCTACCCATCGTTACTGCAGTCTACTTCTACCTGCGATACACTTCCATGTCTCCATACTGCTGTGTGATGTAATGTCACCTGGTGATTCTACCCATCGTTACTGCCGTCTCCTCCTACCTGCGGTACACTTCCATGTCTCCATACTGCTGTGTGATGTGACGTCACCTGGTGATTCTACCCATCGTTACTGCAGTCTCCTACCTGCGATACACTTCCATGTCTCCATACTGCTGTGTGATGTAACGTCACCTGGTGATTCTACCCATCGTTACTGCAGTCTCCTCCTACCTGCGATACACTTCCCTGTCTCCATACTGCTGTGTGATGTAACGTCACCTGGTGATTCTACCCATCGTTACTGCAGTCTCCTCCTACCTGCGATACACTTCCCTGACTCCATACTGCTGTGTGGTGTAACGTCACCTGGTGATTCTACCCATCGTTACTGCAGTCTGTCCTACCTGCGATACACTTCCATGTCTCCATACTGCTGTGTGATGTAACGTCACCTGGTGATTCTACCCATCGTTACTGCAGTCTCCTCCTACCTGCGATACACTTCCATGTCTCCATACTGCTGTGTGATGTAACGTCACCTGGTGATTCTACCCATCGTTACTGCAGTCTCCTCCTACCTGCGATACACTTCCATGTCTCCATACTGATGTGTGATGTAACGTCACCTGGTGATTCTACCCATCGTTACTACAGTCTGTCCTACCTGCGATACACTTCCATGTCTCCATACTGCTGTGTGATGTAACGTCATCTGGTGATTCTACCCATCGTTACTGCAGTCTCCTACCTGCGATACACTTCCATGTCTCCATACTGCTGTGTGATGTGACGTCACCTGGTGATTCTACCCATCGTTACTGCAGTCTCCTCCTACCTGCGATACACTTCCATGTCTCCATACTGCTGTGTGATGTAACGTCACCTGGTGATTCTACCCATCGTTACTGCAGTCTCCTACCTGCGATACACTTCCATGTCTCCATACTGCTGTGTGATGTGACGTCACCTGGTGATTCTACCCATCGTTACTGCAGTCTCCTCCTACCTGCGATACACTTCCATGTCTCCATACTGCTGTGTGATGTAACGTCACCTGGTGATTCTATCCATCGTTACTGCAGTCTCCTCCTACCTGCGATACACTTCCATGTCTCCATACTGCTGTGTGATGTAACGTCACCTGGTGATTCTACCCATCGTTACTGCAGTCTGTCCTACCTGCGATACACTTCCATGTCTCCATACTGCTGTGTGATGTAACGTCATCTGGTGATTCTACCCATCGTTACTGCAGTCTCCTCCTACCTGCGATACACTTCCATGTCTCCATACTGCTGTGTGATGTAACGTCACCTGGTGATTCTACCCATCGTTACTGCAGTCTCCTACCTGCGATACACTTCCATGTCTCCATACTGCTGTGTGATGTAACGTCACCTGGTGATTCTACCCATCGTTACTACAGTCTGTACTACCTGCGATACACTTCCATGTCTCCATACTGCTGTGTGATGTAACGTCACCTGGTGATTCTACCCATCGTTACTTCAGTCTCCTACCTGCGATACACTTCCATGTCTCCATACTGCTGTGTGATGTAACGTCACCTGGTGATTCTACCCATCGTTACTGCAGTCTGTCCTACCTGCGATACACTTCCATGTCTCCATACTGCTGTGTGATGTAACGTCACCTGGTGATTCTACCCTACGTTACTACAGTCTGTCCTACCTGCGATACACTTCCATGTCTCCATACTGCTGTGTGATGTAATGTCACCTGGTGATTCTACCCATCGTTACTGCAGTCTCCTCCTACCTGCGATACACTTCCATGTCTCCATACTGCTGTGTGATGTAACGTCACCTGGTGATTCTACCCATCGTTACTGCAGTCTCCTACCTGCGATACACTTCCATGTCTCCATACTGCTGTGTGATGTGACGTCACCTGGTGATTCTACCCATCGTTACTGCAGTCTCCTCCTACCTGCGATACACTTCCATGTCTCCATACTGCTGTGTGATGTGACGTCACCTGGTGATTCTACCCATCGTTACTGCAGTCTCCTACCTGCGATACACTTCCATGTTTCCATACTGCTGTGTGATGTAACGTCACCTGGTGATTCTACCCATCGTTACTGCAGTCTCCTCCTACCTGCGATACACTTCCCTGTCTCCATACTGCTGTGTGATGTAACGTCACCTGGTGATTCTACCTATCGTTACTGCAGTCTCCTCCTACCTGCGATACACTTCCATGTCTCCATACTGCTGTGTGGTGTAACGTCACCTGGTGATTCTACCCATCGTTACTGCAGTCTGTCCTACCTGCGATACACTTCCATGTCTCCATACTGCTGTGTGATGTAACGTCACCTGGTGATTCTACCCATCGTTACTGCAGTCTCCTCCTACCTGCGATACACTTCCATGTCTCCATACTGCTGTGTGATGTAACGTCACCTGGTGATTCTACCCATCGTTACTGCAGTCTCCTCCTACCTGCGATACACTTCCATGTCTCCATACTGCTGTGCGATGTAACGTCACCTGGTGATTCTATCCATCGTTACTGCAGTCTCCTCCTACCTGCGATACACTTCCATGTCTCCATAGTGCTGTGTGATGTAACGTCACCTGTTGATTCTACCCATCGTTACTACAGTCTGTCCTACCTGCGATACACTTCCATGTCTCCATACTGCTGTGTGATGTAACGTCATCTGGTGATTCTACCCATCGTTACTGCAGTCTCCTACCTGCGATACACTTCCATGTCACCATACTGCTGTGTGATGTAACGTCACCTGTTGATTCTACCCATCGTTACTACAGTCTGTACTACCTGCGATACACTTCCATGTCTCCATACTGCTGTGTGGTGTAACGTCATCTGGTGATTCTACCCATCGTTACTGCAGTCTCCTACCTGCGATACACTTCCATGTCTCCATACTGCTGTGTGATGTAACGTCACCTGGTGATTCTACCCATCGTTACTGCAGTCTCCTCCTACCTGCGATACACTTCCATGTCTCCATACTGCTGTGTGGTGTAACGTCACCTGGTGATTCTACCCATCGTTACTGCAGTCTGTCCTACCTGCGATACACTTCCATGTCTCCATACTGCTGTGTGATGTAACGTCACCTGGTGATTCTACCCATCGTTACTGCAGTCTCCTCCTACCTGCGATACACTTCCATGTCTCCATACTGCTGTGTGATGTAACGTCACCTGGTGATTCTACCCATCGTTACTGCAGTCTCCTCCTACCTGCGATACACTTCCATGTCTCCATACTGCTGTGTGATGTAACGTCACCTGGTGATTCTACCCATCGTTACTGCAGTCTCCTACCTGCGATACACTTCCATGTCTCCATACTGCTGTGTGATGTGACGTCACCTGGTGATTCTACCCATCGTTACTGCAGTCTCCTACCTGCGATACACTTCCATGTCTCCATACTGCTGTGTGGTGTAAGGTCACCTGGTGATTCTACCCATCGTTACTGCAGTCTGTCCTACCTGCGATACACTTCCATGTCTCCGTACTGCTGTGTGATGTAACGTCATCTGGTGATTCTACCCATCGTTACTGCAGTCTCCTACCTGCGATACACTTCCATGTCTCCATACTGCTGTGTGATGTAACGTCACCTGGTGATTCTACCCATCGTTACTGCAGTCTCCTACCTGCGATACACTTCCATGTCTCCATACTGCTGTGTGATGTAACGTCACCTGGTGATTCTACCCATCGTTACTGCAGTCTCCTACCTGTGATACACTTCCATGTCTCCATACTGCTGTGTGATGTAACGTCATCTGGTGATTCTACCAATCGTTACTGCAGTCTGTCCTACCTGCGATACACTTCCATGTCTCCATACTGCTGTGTGATGTAACGTCACCTGGTGATTCTACCCATCATTACTGCAGTCTGTCCTACCTGCGATACACTTCCATGTCTCCATACTGCTGTGTGATGTAACGTCATCTGGTGATTCTACCCATTGTTACTGCAGTCTCCTCCTACCTGCGATACACTTCCATGTCTCCATACTGCTGTGTGATGTGACGTCATCTGGTGATTCTACCCATCGTTACTACAGTCTCCTCCTACCTGCGATACACTTCCATGTCTCCATACTGCTGTGTGATGTAACGTCACCTGGTGATTCTACCCATCGTTACTGCAGTCTCCTCCTACCTGCGATACACTTCCATGTCTCCATACTGTTGTGTGATGTAACGTCACCTGGTGATTCTACCCATCGTTACTGCAGTCTCCTACCTGCGATACACTTCCATGTCTCCATACTGCTGTGTGATGTAACGTCACCTGGTGATTTTACCCATCGTTACTACAGTCTGTCCTACCTGCGATACACTTCCATGTCTCCATACTGCTGTGTGATGTAACGCCATCGTTACTGCAGTCTCCTACCTGCGATACACTTCCATGTCTCCATACTGCTGTGTGATGTAACATCACCTGGTGATTCTATCCATCGTTACTGCAGTCTCCTACCTGCGATACACTTCCATGTCTCCATACTGCTGTGTGATGTAACGTCACCTGGTGATTCTACCCATCGTTACTGCAGTCTCCTCCTACCTGCGATACACTTCCATGTCTCCATACTGCTGTGTGATGTAACGTCACCTGGTGATTCTACCCATCGTTACTGCAGTCTCCTACCTGCGATACACTTCCATGTCTCCATAATGCTGTGTGATGTAACGTCATCTGGTGATTCTACCCATCGTTACTGCAGTCTCCTCCTACCTGCGATACACTTCCATGTCTCCATACTGCTGTGTGATGTAACGTCATCTGGTGATTCTACCCATCGTTACTGCAGTCTCCTACCTGCGATACACTTCCATGTCTCCATACTGCTGTGTGATGTAAAGTCATCTGGTGATTCTACCCATCGTTACTGCAGTCTCCTCCTACCTGCGATACACTTCCATGTCTCCATACTGCTGTGTGATGTAACGTCACCTGGTGATTCTACCCATCGTTACTGCAGTCTCCTACCTGCGATATACTTCCATGTCTCCATACTGCTGTGTGATGTGACGTCACCTGGTGATTCTACCCATCATTACTGCAGTCTGTCCTACCTGCGATACACTTCCATGTCTCCATACTGCTGTGTGATGTAATGTCATCTGGTGATTCTACCCATCGTTACTGCAGTCTCCTACCTGCGATACACTTCCCTGTCTCCATACTGCTGTGTGATGTAACGTCATCTGGTGATTCTACCCATCGTTACTGCAGTCTCCTCCTACCTGCGCTACACTTCCATGTCTCCATACTGCTGTGTGATGTAACGTCACCTGGTGATTCTACCCATCGTTACTGCAGTCTCCTACCTGCGATACACTTCCATGTCTCCATACTGCTGTGTGATGTAACGTCACCTGGTGATTCTACCCATCGTTACTACAGTCTGTCCTACCTGCGATACACTTCCCTGTCTCCATACTGCTGTGTGATGTAACGTCACCCGGTGATTCTACCCATCGTTACTGCAGTCTGTCCTACCTGCGATACACTTCCCTGTCTCCATACTGCTGTGTGATGTAAAGTCACCTGGTGATTCTACCCATCGTTACTGCAGTCTCCTCCTACCTGCGATACACTTCCATTTCTCCATACTGCTGTGTGATGTAACGTCACCTGGTGATTCTACCCATCGTTACTGCAGTCTCCTCCTACCTGCGATACACTTCCATGTCTCCATACTGCTGTGTGATGTAACGTCACCTGGTGATTCTACCCATCGTTACTACAGTCTGTCCTACCTGCGATACACTTCCATGTCTCCATACTGCTGTGTGATGTGACGTCACCTGGTGATTCTACCCATCGTTACTGCAGTCTCCTACCTGCGATACACTTCCATGTCTCCATACTGCTGTGTGATGTAACGTCACCTGGTGATTCTACCCATCGTTACTACAGTCTGTACTACCTGCGATACACTTCCATGTCTCCATACTGCTGTGTGATGTAACGTCACCTGGTGATTCTACCCATCGTTACTGCAGTCTCCTACCTGCGATACACTTCCATGTCTCCATACTGCTGTGTGATGTAATGTCACCTGGTGATTCTACCCATCGTTACTGCAGTCTCCTCCTACCTGCGATACACTTCCATGTCTCCATACTGCTGTGTGATGTGACGTCACCTGGTGATTCTACCCATCGTTACTGCAGTCTCCTACCTGCGATACACTTCCATGTCTCCATACTGCTGTGTGATGTAACGTCACCTGGTGATTCTACCCATCGTTACTGCAGTCTCCTACCTGCGATACACTTCCATGTCTCCATACTGCTGTGTGATGTAACGTCACCTGGTGATTTTACCCATCGTTACTGCAGTCTCCTCCTACCTGCGATACACTTCCATGACTCCATACTGCTGTGTGGTGTAACGTCACCTGGTGATTCTACCCATCGTTACTGCAGTCTGTCCTACCTGCGATACACTTCCATGTCTCCATACTGCTGTGTGATGTAACGTCACCTGGTGATTCTACCCATCGTTACTGCAGTCTCCTCCTACCTGCGATACACTTCCATGTCTCCATACTGCTGTGTGATGTAACGTCACCTGGTGATTCTACCCATCGTTACTGCAGTCTCCTCCTACCTGCGATACACTTCCATGTCTCCATACTGCTGTGTGATGTAACGTCACCTGGTGATTCTACCCATCGTTACTACAGTCTGTCCTACCTGCGATACACTTCCATGTCTCCATACTGCTGTGTGATGTAACGTCATCTGGTATTTCTACCCATCGTTACTGCAGTCTCCTACCTGCGATACACTTCCATGTCTCCATACTGCTGTGTGATGTGACGTCACCTGGTGATTCTACCCATCGTTACTGCAGTCTCCTCCTACCTGCGATACACTTCCATGTCTCCATACTGCTGTGTGATGTAACGTCACCTGGTGATTCTACCCATCGTTACTGCAGTCTCCTACCTGCGATACACTTCCATGTCTCCATACTGCTGTGTGATGTGACGTCACCTGGTGATTCTACCCATCGTTACTGCAGTCTCCTCCTACCTGCGATACACTTCCATGTCTCCATACTGCTGTGTGATGTAACGTCACCTGGTGATTCTACCCATCGTTACTGCAGTCTCCTACCTGCGATACACTTCCATGTCTCCATACTGCTGTGTGATGTAACGTCACCTGGTGATTCTACCCATCGTTACTACAGTCTGTACTACCTGCGATACACTTCCATGTCTCCATACTGCTGTGTGATGTAACGTCACCTGGTGATTCTACCCATCGTTACTGCAGTCTCCTACCTGCGATACACTTCCATGTCTCCATACTGCTGTGTGATGTAACGTCACCTGGTAATTCTACCCATCGTTACTGCAGTCTGTCCTACCTGCGATACACTTCCATGTCTCCATACTGCTGTGTGATGTAACGTCACCTGGTGATTCTACCCTACGTTACTACAGTCTGTCCTACCTGCGATACACTTCCATGTCTCCATACTGCTGTGTGATGTAACGTCACCTGGTGATTCTACCCATCGTTACTGCAGTCTCCTTCTACCTGCGATACACTTCCATGTCTCCATACTGCTGTGTGATGTAATGTCACCTGGTGATTCTACCCATCGTTACTGCCGTCTCCTCCTACCTGCGATACACTTCCATGTCTCCATACTGCTGTGTGATGTGACGTCACCTGGTGATTCTACCCATCGTTACTGCAGTCTCCTACCTGCGATACACTTCCATGTCTCCATACTGCTGTGTTATGTAACGTCACCTGGTGATTCTACCCATCGTTACTGCAGTCTCCTCCTACCTGCGATACACTTCCCTGTCTCCATACTGCTGTGTGATGTAACGTCACCTGGTGATTCTACCCATCGTTACTGCAGTCTCCTCCTACCTGCGATACACTTCCCTGACTCCATACTGCTGTGTGGTGTAACGTCACCTGGTGATTCTACCCATCGTTACTGCAGTCTGTCCTACCTGCGATACACTTCCATGTCTCCATACTGCTGTGTGATGTAACGTCACCTGGTGATTCTACCCATCGTTACTGCAGTCTCCTCCTACCTGCGATACACTTCCATGTCTCCATACTGCTGTGTGATGTAACGTCACCTGGTGATTCTACCCATCGTTACTGCAGTCTCCTCCTACCTGCGATACACTTCCATGTCTCCATACTGATGTGTGATGTAACGTCACCTGGTGATTCTACCCATCGTTACTACAGTCTGTCCTACCTGCGATACACTTCCATGTCTCCATACTGCTGTGTGATGTAACGTCATCTGGTGATTCTACCCATCGTTACTGCAGTCTCCTACCTGCGATACACTTCCATGTCTCCATACTGCTGTGTGATGTGACGTCACCTGGTGATTCTACCCATCGTTACTGCAGTCTCCTCCTACCTGCGATACACTTCCATGTCTCCATACTGCTGTGTGATGTAACGTCACCTGGTGATTCTACCCATCGTTACTGCAGTCTCCTACCTGCGATACACTTCCATGTCTCCATACTGCTGTGTGATGTGACGTCACCTGGTGATTCTACCCATCGTTACTGCAGTCTCATCCTACCTGCGATACACTTCCATGTCTCCATACTGCTGTGTGATGTAACGTCACCTGGTGATTCTATCCATCGTTACTGCAGTCTCCTCCTACCTGCGATACACTTCCATGTCTCCATACTGCTGTGTGATGTAACGTCACCTGGTGATTCTACCCATCGTTACTGCAGTCTGTCCTACCTGCGATACACTTCCATGTCTCCATACTGCTGTGTGATGTAACGTCATCTGGTGATTCTACCCATCGTTACTGCAGTCTCCTCCTACCTGCGATACACTTCCATGTCTCCATACTGCTGTGTGATGTAACGTCACCTGGTGATTCTACCCATCGTTACTGCAGTCTCCTACCTGCGATACACTTCCATGTCTCCATACTGCTGTGTGATGTAACGTCACCTGGTGATTCTACCCATCGTTACTACAGTCTGTACTACCTGCGATACACTTCCATGTCTCCATACTGCTGTGTGATGTAACGTCACCTGGTGATTCTACCCATCGTTACTTCAGTCTCCTACCTGCGATACACTTCCATGTCTCCATACTGCTGTGTGATGTAACGTCACCTGGTGATTCTACCCATCGTTACTGCAGTCTGTCCTACCTGCGATACACTTCCATGTCTCCATACTGCTGTGTGATGTAACGTCACCTGGTGATTCTACCCTACGTTACTACAGTCTGTCCTACCTGCGATACACTTCCATGTCTCCATACTGCTGTGTGATGTAATGTCACCTGGTGATTCTACCCATCGTTACTGCAGTCTCCTCCTACCTGCGATACACTTCCATGTCTCCATACTGCTGTGTGATGTAACGTCACCTGGTGATTCTACCCATCGTTACTGCAGTCTCCTACCTGCGATACACTTCCATGTCTCCATACTGCTGTGTGATGTGACGTCACCTGGTGATTCTACCCATCGTTACTGCAGTCTCCTCCTACCTGCGATACACTTCCATGTCTCCATACTGCTGTGTGATGTGACGTCACCTGGTGATTCTACCCATCGTTACTGCAGTCTCCTACCTGCGATAGACTTCCATGTTTCCATACTGCTGTGTGATGTAACGTCACCTGGTGATTCTACCCATCGTTACTGCAGTCTCCTCCTACCTGCGATACACTTCCCTGTCTCCATACTGCTGTGTGATGTAACGTCACCTGGTGATTCTACCTATCGTTACTGCAGTCTCCTCCTACCTGCGATACACTTCCATGACTCCATACTGCTGTGTGGTGTAACGTCACCTGGTGATTCTACCCATCGTTACTGCAGTCTGTCCTACCTGCGATACACTTCCATGTCTCCATACTGCTGTGTGATGTAACGTCACCTGGTGATTCTACCCATCGTTACTGCAGTCTCCTCCTACCTGCGATACACTTCCATGTCTCCATACTGCTGTGTGATGTAACGTCACCTGGTGATTCTACCCATCGTTACTGCAGTCTCCTCCTACCTGCGATACACTTCCATGTCTCCATACTGCTGTGCGATGTAACGTCACCTGGTGATTCTATCCATCGTTACTGCAGTCTCCTCCTACCTGCGATACACTTCCATGTCTCCGTAGTGCTGTGTGATGTAACGTCACCTGTTGATTCTACCCATCGTTACTACAGTCTGTCCTACCTGCGATACACTTCCATGTCTCCATACTGCTGTGTGATGTAACGTCATCTGGTGATTCTACCCATCGTTACTGCAGTCTCCTACCTGCGATTCACTTCCATGTCACCATACTGCTGTGTGATGTAACGTCACCTGTTGATTCTACCCATCGTTACTACAGTCTGTACTACCTGCGATACACTTCCATGTCTCCATACTGCTGTGTGGTGTAACGTCACCTGGTGATTCTACCCATCGTTACTGCAGTCTGTCCTACCTGCGATACACTTCCATGTCTCCATACTGCTGTGTGATGTAACGTCATCTGGTGACTCTACCCATCGTTACTGCAGTCTCCTCCTACCTGCGATACACTTCCATGTCTCCATACTGCTGTGTGATGTAACGTCACCTGGTGATTCTACCCATCGTTACTGCAGTCTCCTCCTACCTGCGATACACTTCCATGTCTCCATACTGCTGTGTGATGTGACGTCACCTGGTGATTCTACCCATCGTTACTGCAGTCTCCTACCTGCGATACACTTCCATGTCTCCATACTGCTGTGTGATGTAACGTCACCTGGTGATTCTACCCATCGTTACTGCAGTCTCCTCCTACCTGCGATACACTTCCATGTCTCCATACTGCTGTGTGGTGTAACGTCACCTGGTGATTCTACCCATCGTTACTGCAGTCTGTCCTACCTGCGATACACTTCCATGTCTCCATACTGCTGTGTGATGTAACGTCACCTGGTGATTCTACCCATCGTTACTGCAGTCTCCTCCTACCTGCGATACACTTCCATGTCTCCATACTGCTGTGTGATGTAACGTCACCTGGTGATTCTACCCATCGTTACTGCAGTCTCCTCCTACCTGCGATACACTTCCATGTCTCCATACTGCTGTGTGATGTAACGTCACCTGGTGATTCTACCCATCGTTACTGCAGTCTCCTACCTGCGATACACTTCCATGTCTCCATACTGCTGTGTGATGTGACGTCACCTGGTGATTCTACCCATCGTTACTGCAGTCTCCTACCTGCGATACACTTCCATGTCTCCATACTGCTGTGTGGTGTAAGGTCACCTGGTGATTCTACCCATCGTTACTGCAGTCTGTCCTACCTGCGATACACTTCCATGTCTCCATACTGCTGTGTGATGTAACGTCATCTGGTGATTCTACCCATCGTTACTGCAGTCTCCTACCTGCGATACACTTCCATGTCTCCATACTGCTGTGTGATGTAACGTCACCTGGTGATTCTACCCATCGTTACTGCAGTCTCCTACCTGCGATACACTTCCATGTCTCCATACTGCTTTGTGATGTAACGTCACCTGGTGATTCTACCCATCGTTACTGCAGTCTCCTACCTGTGATACACTTCCATGTCTCCATACTGCTGTGTGATGTAACGTCATCTGGTGATTCTACCAATCGTTACTGCAGTCTGTCCTACCTGCGATACACTTCCATGTCTCCATACTGCTGTGTGATGTAACGTCACCTGGTGATTCTACCCATCATTACTGCAGTCTGTCCTACCTGCGATACACTTCCATGTCTCCATACTGCTGTGTGATGTAACGTCATCTGGTGATTCTACCCATTGTTACTGCAGTCTCCTCCTACCTGCGATACACTTCCATGTCTCCATACTGCTGTGTGATGTGACGTCATCTGGTGATTCTACCCATCGTTACTACAGTCTCCTCCTACCTGCGATACACTTCCATGTCTCCATACTGCTGTGTGATGTAACGTCACCTGGTGATTCTACCCATCGTTACTGCAGTCTCCTACCTGCGATACACTTCCATGTCTCCATACTGCTGTGTGATGTAACGTCACCTGGTGATTCTACCCATCGTTACTGCAGTCTCCTCCTACCTGCGATACACTTCCATGTCTCCATACTGTTGTGTGATGTAACGTCACCTGGTGATTCTACCCATCGTTACTGCAGTCTCCTACCTGCGATACACTTCCATGTCTCCATACTGCTGTGTGATGTAACGTCACCTGGTGATTTTACCCATCGTTACTACAGTCTGTCCTACCTGCGATACACTTCCATGTCTCCATACTGCTGTGTGATGTAACGCCATCGTTACTGCAGTCTCCTACCTGCGATACACTTCCATGTCTCCATACTGCTGTGTGATGTAACATCACCTGGTGATTCTATCCATCGTTACTGCAGTCTCCTACCTGCGATACACTTCCATGTCTCCATACTGCTGTGTGATGTAACGTCACCTGGTGATTCTACCCATCGTTACTGCAGTCTCCTCCTACCTGCGATACACTTCCATGTCTCCATACTGCTGTGTGATGTAACGTCACCTGGTGATTCTACCCATCGTTACTGCAGTCTCCTACCTGCGATACACTTCCATGTCTCCATAATGCTGTGTGATGTAACGTCATCTGGTGATTCTACCCATCGTTACTGCAGTCTCCTCCTACCTGCGATACACTTCCATGTCTCCATACTGCTGTGTGATGTAACGTCATCTGGTGATTCTACCCATCGTTACTGCAGTCTCCTACCTGCGATACACTTCCATGTCTCCATACTGCTGTGTGATGTAAAGTCATCTGGTGATTCTACCCATCGTTACTGCAGTCTCCTCCTACCTGCGATACACTTCCATGTCTCCATACTGCTGTGTGATGTAACGTCACCTGGTGATTCTACCCATCGTTACTGCAGTCTCCTACCTGCGATATACTTCCATGTCTCCATACTGCTGTGTGATGTGACGTCACCTGGTGATTCTACCCATCATTACTGCAGTCTGTCCTACCTGCGATACACTTCCATGTCTCCATACTGCTGTGTGATGTAATGTCATCTGGTGATTCTACCCATCGTTACTGCAGTCTCCTACCTGCGATACACTTCCCTGTCTCCATACTGCTGTGTGATGTAACGTCATCTGGTGATTCTACCCATCGTTACTGCAGTCTCCTCCTACCTGCGCTACACTTCCATGTCTCCATACTGCTGTGTGATGTAACGTCACCTGGTGATTCTACCCATCGTTACTGCAGTCTCCTACCTGCGATACACTTCCATGTCTCCATACTGCTGTGTGATGTAACGTCATCTGGTGATTCTACCCATCGTTACTGCAGTCTCCTACCTGCGATACACTTCCCTGTCTCCATACTGCTGTGTGATGTAACGTCATCTGGTGATTCTACCCATCGTTACTGCAGTCTCCTCCTACCTGCGCTACACTTCCATGTCTCCATACTGCTGTGTGATGTAACGTCATCTGGTGATTCTACCCATCGTTACTGCAGTCTCCTACCTGCGATACACTTCCTTGTCTCCATACTGCTGTGTGATGTAACATCACCTGGTGATTCTATCCATCGTTACTGCAGTCTCCTACCTGCGATACACTTCCATGTCTCCATACTGCTGTGTGATGTAACGTCACCTGGTGATTCTACCCATCGTTACTACAGTCTGTCCTACCTGCGATACACTTCCATGTCTCCATACTGCTGTGTGATGTAACGTCACCTGGTGATTCTACCCATCGTTACTGCAGTCTCCTCCTACCTGCGATACACTTCCATGTCTCCATACTGCTGTGTGATGTAACGTCACCTGGTGATTCTACCCATCGTTACTGCAGTCTCCTACCTGCGATACACTTCCATGTCTCCATACTGCTGTGTGATGTAACGTCATCTGGTGATTCTACCCATCGTTACTGCAGTCTCCTACCTGCGATACACTTCCATGTCTCCATACTGCTGTGTGATGTAACGTCACCTGGTGATTCTACCCATCGTTACTGCAGTCTCCTTCCTGTGATACACTTCCATGTCTCCATACTGCTGTGTGATGTGACGTCACCTGGTGATTCTACCTATCGTTACTGCAGTCTTCTCCTACCTGCGATACACTTCCATGTCTCCATACTGCTGTGTGATGTGACGTCACCTGGTGATTCTACCCATCGTTACTGCAGTCTGTCCTTCCTGCGATACACTTCCATGTCTCCATACTGCTGTGTGATGTAACGTCACCTGGTGATTCTACCCATCGTTACTGCAGTCTGTCCTACCTGCGATACACTTACATGTCTCCATACTGCTGTGTGATGTAACGTCATCTGGTGATTCTACCCATCGTTACTGCAGTCTGTCCTACCTGCGATACACTTCCATGTCTCCATACTGCTGTGTGATGTAACGTCACCTGGTGATTCTACCCACCGTTACTGCAGTCTCCTACCTGCGATACACTTCCATGTCTCCATACTGCTGTGTGATGTAACGTCACCTGGTGATTCTACCCATCGTTACTGCAGTCTCCTACCTGCGATACACTTCCATGTCTCCATACTGCTGCGTGATGTAACGTCATCTGGTGATTCTACCCATCGTTACTACAGTCTGGCCTACCTGCGATACACTTCCATGTCTCCATACTGCTGTGTGATGTAACGTCACCTGGTGATTCTACCCATCGTTACTGCAGTCTGTCCTACCTGCGATACACTTCCATGTCTCCATACTGCTGTGTGATGTAACGTCACCTGGTGATTCTACCCATCGTTACTGCAGTCTCCTACCTGCGATACACTTCCATGTCTCCATACTGCTGCGTGATGTAACGTCATCTGGTGATTCTACCCATCGTTACTACAGTCTGGCCTACCTGCGATACACTTCCATGTCTCCATACTGCTGTGTGATGTAACGTCACCTGGTGATTCTACCCATCGTTACTGCAGTCTGTCCTACCTGCGATACACTTCCATGTCTCCATACTGCTGTGTGATGTAACGTCACCTGGTGATTCTACCCATCGTTACTGCAGTCTGTCCTACCTGCGATACACTTCCATGTCTCCATACTGCTGTGTGATGTAACGTCACCTGGTGATTCTATCCATCGTTACTGCAGTCTGTACTACCTGCAATACACTTCCATGTCTCCATACTGCTGTGTGATGTAACGTCACCTGGTGATTCTACCCATCGTTACTGCAGTCTCCTCCTACCTGCGATACACTTCCATGTCTCCATACTGCTGTGTGATGTAACGTCACCTGGTGATTCTACCCATCGTTACTGCAGTGTCCTCCTACCTGTGATACACTTCCATGTCTCCATACTGCTGTGTGATGTAACGTCACCTGGTGATTCTATCCATCGTTACTGCAGTCTCCTCCTACCTGCGATACACTTCCATGTCTCCATACTGCTGTGTGATGTAACGTCACCTGGTGATTCTATCCATCGTTACTGCAGTCTCCTCCTACCTGCGATACACTTCCATGTCTCCATACTGCTGTGTGATGTGACGTCACCTGGTGATTCTACCCATCGTTACTACAGTCTGTCCTACCTGCGCTACACTTCCATGTCTCCATACTGCTGTGTGTTGTAACGTCACCTGGTGATTCTACCCATCGTTACTGCAGTCTCCTCCTACCTGCGATACACTTCCATGTCTCCATACTGCTGTGCGATGTAACGTCACCTGGTGATTCTACCCATCGTTACTACAGTCTCCTACCTGCGATACACTTCCATGTCTCCATACTGCTGTGTGATGTGACGTCACCTGGTGATTCTACCCATCGTTACTACAGTCTGTCCTACCTGCGCTACACTTCCATGTCTCCATACTGATGTGTGATGTGACATCACCTGGTGATTCTACCCATCGTTACTACAGTCTGTCCTACCTGCGCTACACTTCCATGTCTCCATACTGCTGTGTGTTGTAACGTCACCTGGTGATTCTACCCATCGTTACTGCAGTCTGTCCTACCTGCGATACACTTCCATGTCTCCATACTGATGTGTGATGTAACGTCACCTGGTGATTCTACCCATCGTTACTACAGTCTGTCCTACCTGCGCTACACTTCCATGTCTCCATACTGCTGTGTGATGTAACGTCACCTGGTGATTCTACCCATCGTTACTGCAGTCTGTCCTACCTGCGATACACTTCCATGTCTCCATACTGCTGTGTGATGTAACGTCACCTGGTGATTCTACCCATCGTTACTGCAGTCTCCTACCTGCGATACACTTCCATGTCTCCATACTGCTGTGTGATGTAACGTCATCTGGTGATTCTACCCATCGTTACTGCAGTCTCCTACCTGCGATACACTTCCATGTCTCCATACTGCTGTGTGATGTAACGTCATCTGGTGATTCTACCCATCGTTACTGCAGTCTCCTACCTGCGATACACTTCCCTGTCTCCATACTGCTGTGTGATGTAACGTCATCTGGTGATTCTACCCATCGTTACTGCAGTCTCCTACCTGCGATACACTTCCATGTCTCCATACTGCTGTGTGATGTAACGTCACCTGGTGATTCTACCCATCGTTACTGCATTCTCCTACCTGTGATACACTTCCATGTCTCCATACTGCTGTGTGATGTGACGTCACCTGGTGATTCTACCTATCGTTACTGCAGTCTCCTCCTACCTGCGATACACTTCCATGTCTCCATACTGCTGTGTGATGTGACGTCACCTGGTGATTCTACCCATCGTTACTGCAGTCTGTCCTTCCTGCGATACACTTCCATGTCTCCATACTGCTGTGTGATGTAACGTCACCTGGTGATTCTACCCATCGTTACTGCAGTCTGTCCTACCTGCGATACACTTCCATGTCTCCATACTGCTGTGTGATGTAACGTCATCTGGTGATTCTACCCATCGTTACTGCAGTCTGTCCTACCTGCGATACACTTCCATGTCTCCATACTGCTGTGTGATGTAACGTCATCTGGTGATTCTACCCATCGTTACTGCAGTCTCCTCCTACCTGCGCTACACTTCCATGTCTCCATACTGCTGTGTGATGTAACGTCACCTGGTGATTCTACCCATCGTTACTGCAGTCTCCTACCTGCGATACACTTCCATGTCTCCATACTGCTGTGTGATGTAACGTCATCTGGTGATTCTACCCATCGTTACTGCAGTCTCCTACCTGCGATACACTTCCATGTCTCCATACTGCTGTGTGATGTAACGTCATCTGGTGATTCTACCCATCGTTACTGCAGTCTCCTACCTGCGATACACTTCCCTGTCTCCATACTGCTGTGTGATGTAACGTCATCTGGTGATTCTACCCATCGTTACTGCAGTCTCCTCCTACCTGCGCTACACTTCCATGTCTCCATACTGCTGTGTGATGTAACGTCACCTGGTGATTCTACCCATCGTTACTGCAGTCTGTCCTTCCTGCGATACACTTCCATGTCTCCATACTGCTGTGTGATGTAACGTCACCTGGTGATTCTACCCATCGTTACTGCAGTCTGTCCTACCTGCGATACACTTCCATGTCTCCATACTGCTGTGTGATGTAACGTCATCTGGTGATTCTACCCATCGTTACTGCAGTCTGTCCTACCTGCGATACACTTCCATGTCTCCATACTGCTGTGTGATGTAACGTCATCTGGTGATTCTACCCATCGTTACTGCAGTCTCCTCCTACCTGCGCTACACTTCCATGTCTCCATACTGCTGTGTGATGTAACGTCACCTGGTGATTCTACCCATCGTTACTGCAGTCTCCTACCTGCGGTTCACTTCCATGTCACCATACTGCTGTGTGATGTAACGTCACCTGTTGATTCTACCCATCGTTACTACAGTCTGTACTACCTGCGATACACTTCCATGTCTCCATACTGCTGTGTGGTGTAACGTCACCTGGTGATTCTACCCATCGTTACTGCAGTCTGTCCTACCTGCGATACACTTCCATGTCTCCATACTGCTGTGTGATGTAACGTCATCTGGTGACTCTACCCATCGTTACTGCAGTCTCCTCCTACCTGCGATACACTTCCATGTCTCCATACTGCTGTGTGATGTAACGTCACCTGGTGATTCTACCCATCGTTACTGCAGTCTCCTCCTACCTGCGATACACTTCCATGTCTCCATACTGCTGTGTGATGTGACGTCACCTGGTGATTCTACCCATCGTTACTGCAGTCTCCTACCTGCGATACACTTCCATGTCTCCATACTGCTGTGTGATGTAACGTCACCTGGTGATTCTACCCATCGTTACTGCAGTCTCCTCCTACCTGCGATACACTGCCATGTCTCCATACTGCTGTGTGGTGTAACGTCACCTGGTGATTCTACCCATCGTTACTGCAGTCTGTCCTACCTGCGATACACTTCCATGTCTCCATACTGCTGTGTGATGTAACGTCACCTGGTGATTCTACCCATCGTTACTGCAGTCTCCTCCTACCTGCGATACACTTCCATGTCTCCATACTGCTGTGTGATGTAACGTCACCTGGTGATTCTACCCATCGTTACTGCAGTCTCCTCCTACCTGCGATACACTTCCATGTCTCCATACTGCTGTGTGATGTAACGTCACCTGGTGATTCTACCCATCGTTACTGCAGTCTCCTACCTGCGATACACTTCCATGTCTCCATACTGCTGTGTGATGTGACGTCACCTGGTGATTCTACCCATCGTTACTGCAGTCTCCTACCTGCGATACACTTCCATGTCTCCATACTGCTGTGTGGTGTAAGGTCACCTGGTGATTCTACCCATCGTTACTGCAGTCTGTCCTACCTGCGATACACTTCCATGTCTCCATACTGCTGTGTGATGTAACGTCATCTGGTGATTCTACCCATCGTTACTGCAGTCTCCTACCTGCGATACACTTCCATGTCTCCATACTGCTGTGTGATGTAACGTCACCTGGTGATTCTACCCATCGTTACTGCAGTCTCCTACCTGCGATACACTTCCATGTCTCCATACTGCTTTGTGATGTAACGTCACCTGGTGATTCTACCCATCGTTACTGCAGTCTCCTACCTGTGATACACTTCCATGTCTCCATACTGCTGTGTGATGTAACGTCATCTGGTGATTCTACCAATCGTTACTGCAGTCTGTCCTACCTGCGATACACTTCCATGTCTCCATACTGCTGTGTGATGTAACGTCACCTGGTGATTCTACCCATCATTACTGCAGTCTGTCCTACCTGCGATACACTTCCATGTCTCCATACTGCTGTGTGATGTAACGTCATCTGGTGATTCTACCCATTGTTACTGCAGTCTCCTCCTACCTGCGATACACTTCCATGTCTCCATACTGCTGTGTGATGTGACGTCATCTGGTGATTCTACCCATCGTTACTACAGTCTCCTCCTACCTGCGATACACTTCCATGTCTCCATACTGCTGTGTGATGTAACGTCACCTGGTGATTCTACCCATCGTTACTGCAGTCTCCTACCTGCGATACACTTCCATGTCTCCATACTGCTGTGTGATGTAACGTCACCTGGTGATTCTACCCATCGTTACTGCAGTCTCCTCCTACCTGCGATACACTTCCATGTCTCCATACTGTTGTGTGATGTAACGTCACCTGGTGATTCTACCCATCGTTACTGCAGTCTCCTACCTGCGATACACTTCCATGTCTCCATACTGCTGTGTGATGTAACGTCACCTGGTGATTTTACCCATCGTTACTACAGTCTGTCCTACCTGCGATACACTTCCATGTCTCCATACTGCTGTGTGATGTAACGCCATCGTTACTGCAGTCTCCTACCTGCGATACACTTCCATGTCTCCATACTGCTGTGTGATGTAACATCACCTGGTGATTCTATCCATCGTTACTGCAGTCTCCTACCTGCGATACACTTCCATGTCTCCATACTGCTGTGTGATGTAACGTCACCTGGTGATTCTACCCATCGTTACTGCAGTCTCCTCCTACCTGCGATACACTTCCATGTCTCCATACTGCTGTGTGATGTAACGTCACCTGGTGATTCTACCCATCGTTACTGCAGTCTCCTACCTGCGATACACTTCCATGTCTCCATAATGCTGTGTGATGTAACGTCATCTGGTGATTCTACCCATCGTTACTGCAGTCTCCTCCTACCTGCGATACACTTCCATGTCTCCATACTGCTGTGTGATGTAACGTCATCTGGTGATTCTACCCATCGTTACTGCAGTCTCCTACCTGCGATACACTTCCATGTCTCCATACTGCTGTGTGATGTAAAGTCATCTGGTGATTCTACCCATCGTTACTGCAGTCTCCTCCTACCTGCGATACACTTCCATGTCTCCATACTGCTGTGTGATGTAACGTCACCTTGTGATTCTACCCATCGTTACTGCAGTCTCCTACCTGCGATATACTTCCATGTCTCCATACTGCTGTGTGATGTGACGTCACCTGGTGATTCTACCCATCATTACTGCAGTCTGTCCTACCTGCGATACACTTCCATGTCTCCATACTGCTGTGTGATGTAATGTCATCTGGTGATTCTACCCATCGTTACTGCAGTCTCCTACCTGCGATACACTTCCCTGTCTCCATACTGCTGTGTGATGTAACGTCATCTGGTGATTCTACCCATCGTTACTGCAGTCTCCTCCTACCTGCGCTACACTTCCATGTCTCCATACTGCTGTGTGATGTAACGTCACCTGGTGATTCTACCCATCGTTACTGCAGTCTCCTACCTGCGATACACTTCCATGTCTCCATACTGCTGTGTGATGTAACGTCATCTGGTGATTCTACCCATCGTTACTGCAGTCTCCTACCTGCGATACACTTCCATGTCTCCATACTGCTGTGTGATGTAACGTCATCTGGTGATTCTACCCATCGTTACTGCAGTCTCCTACCTGCGATACACTTCCCTGTCTCCATACTGCTGTGTGATGTAACGTCATCTGGTGATTCTACCCATCGTTACTGCAGTCTCCTCCTACCTGCGCTACACTTCCATGTCTCCATACTGCTGTGTGATGTAACGTCATCTGGTGATTCTACCCATCGTTACTGCAGTCTCCTACCTGCGATACACTTCCTTGTCTCCATACTGCTGTGTGATGTAACATCACCTGGTGATTCTATCCATCGTTACTGCAGTCTCCTACCTGCGATACACTTCCATGTCTCCATACTGCTGTGTGATGTAACGTCACCTGGTGATTCTACCCATCGTTACTACAGTCTGTCCTACCTGCGATACACTTCCATGTCTCCATACTGCTGTGTGATGTAACGTCACCTGGTGATTCTACCCATCGTTACTGCAGTCTCCTCCTACCTGCGATACACTTCCATGTCTCCATACTGCTGTGTGATGTAACGTCACCTGGTGATTCTACCCATCGTTACTGCAGTCTCCTACCTGCGATACACTTCCATGTCTCCATACTGCTGTGTGATGTAACGTCATCTGGTGATTCTACCCATCGTTACTGCAGTCTCCTACCTGCGATACACTTCCATGTCTCCATACTGCTGTGTGATGTAACGTCACCTGGTGATTCTACCCATCGTTACTGCAGTCTCCTTCCTGTGATACACTTCCATGTCTCCATACTGCTGTGTGATGTGACGTCACCTGGTGATTCTACCTATCGTTACTGCAGTCTTCTCCTACCTGCGATACACTTCCATGTCTCCATACTGCTGTGTGATGTGACGTCACCTGGTGATTCTACCCATCGTTACTGCAGTCTGTCCTTCCTGCGATACACTTCCATGTCTCCATACTGCTGTGTGATGTAACGTCACCTGGTGATTCTACCCATCGTTACTGCAGTCTGTCCTACCTGCGATACACTTACATGTCTCCATACTGCTGTGTGATGTAACGTCATCTGGTGATTCTACCCATCGTTACTGCAGTCTGTCCTACCTGCGATACACTTCCATGTCTCCATACTGCTGTGTGATGTAACGTCACCTGGTGATTCTACCCACCGTTACTGCAGTCTCCTACCTGCGATACACTTCCATGTCTCCATACTGCTGTGTGATGTAACGTCACCTGGTGATTCTACCCATCGTTACTGCAGTCTCCTACCTGCGATACACTTCCATGTCTCCATACTGCTGCGTGATGTAACGTCATCTGGTGATTCTACCCATCGTTACTACAGTCTGGCCTACCTGCGATACACTTCCATGTCTCCATACTGCTGTGTGATGTAACGTCACCTGGTGATTCTACCCATCGTTACTGCAGTCTGTCCTACCTGCGATACACTTCCATGTCTCCATACTGCTGTGTGATGTAACGTCACCTGGTGATTCTACCCATCGTTACTGCAGTCTCCTACCTGCGATACACTTCCATGTCTCCATACTGCTGCGTGATGTAACGTCATCTGGTGATTCTACCCATCGTTACTACAGTCTGGCCTACCTGCGATACACTTCCATGTCTCCATACTGCTGTGTGATGTAACGTTACCTGGTGATTCTACCCATCGTTACTGCAGTCTGTCCTACCTGCGATACACTTCCATGTCTCCATACTGCTGTGTGATGTAACGTCACCTGGTGATTCTACCCATCGTTACTGCAGTCTGTCCTACCTGCGATACACTTCCATGTCTCCATACTGCTGTGTGATGTAACGTCACCTGGTGATTCTATCCATCGTTACTGCAGTCTGTACTACCTGCAATACACTTCCATGTCTCCATACTGCTGTGTGATGTAACGTCACCTGGTGATTCTACCCATCGTTACTGCAGTCTCCTCCTACCTGCGATACACTTCCATGTCTCCATACTGCTGTGTGATGTAACGTCACCTGGTGATTCTACCCATCGTTACTGCAGTGTCCTCCTACCTGTGATACACTTCCATGTCTCCATACTGCTGTGTGATGTAACGTCACCTGGTGATTCTATCCATCGTTACTGCAGTCTCCTCCTACCTGCGATACACTTCCATGTCTCCATACTGCTGTGTGATGTAACGTCACCTGGTGATTCTATCCATCGTTACTGCAGTCTCCTCCTACCTGCGATACACTTCCATGTCTCCATACTGCTGTGTGATGTGACGTCACCTGGTGATTCTACCCATCGTTACTACAGTCTGTCCTACCTGCGCTACACTTCCATGTCTCCATACTGCTGTGTGTTGTAACGTCACCTGGTGATTCTACCCATCGTTACTGCAGTCTCCTCCTACCTGCGATACACTTCCATGTCTCCATACTGCTGTGCGATGTAACGTCACCTGGTGATTCTACCCATCGTTACTACAGTCTCCTACCTGCGATACACTTCCATGTCTCCATACTGCTGTGTGATGTGACGTCACCTGGTGATTCTACCCATCGTTACTACAGTCTGTCCTACCTGCGCTACACTTCCATGTCTCCATACTGATGTGTGATGTGACATCACCTGGTGATTCTACCCATCGTTACTACAGTCTGTCCTACCTGCGCTACACTTCCATGTCTCCATACTGCTGTGTGTTGTAACGTCACCTGGTGATTCTACCCATCGTTACTGCAGTCTGTCCTACCTGCGATACACTTCCATGTCTCCATACTGATGTGTGATGTAACGTCACCTGGTGATTCTACCCATCGTTACTACAGTCTGTCCTACCTGCGCTACACTTCCATGTCTCCATACTGCTGTGTGATGTAACGTCACCTGGTGATTCTACCCATCGTTACTGCAGTCTGTCCTACCTGCGATACACTTCCATGTCTCCATACTGCTGTGTGATGTAACGTCACCTGGTGATTCTACCCATCGTTACTGCAGTCTCCTACCTGCGATACACTTCCATGTCTCCATACTGCTGTGTGATGTAACGTCATCTGGTGATTCTACCCATCGTTACTGCAGTCTCCTACCTGCGATACACTTCCATGTCTCCATACTGCTGTGTGATGTAACGTCATCTGGTGATTCTACCCATCGTTACTGCAGTCTCCTACCTGCGATACACTTCCCTGTCTCCATACTGCTGTGTGATGTAACGTCATCTGGTGATTCTACCCATCGTTACTGCAGTCTCCTACCTGCGATACACTTCCATGTCTCCATACTGCTGTGTGATGTAACGTCACCTGGTGATTCTACCCATCGTTACTGCATTCTCCTACCTGTGATACACTTCCATGTCTCCATACTGCTGTGTGATGTGACGTCACCTGGTGATTCTACCTATCGTTACTGCAGTCTCCTCCTACCTGCGATACACTTCCATGTCTCCATACTGCTGTGTGATGTGACGTCACCTGGTGATTCTACCCATCGTTACTGCAGTCTGTCCTTCCTGCGATACACTTCCATGTCTCCATACTGCTGTGTGATGTAACGTCACCTGGTGATTCTACCCATCGTTACTGCAGTCTGTCCTACCTGCGATACACTTCCATGTCTCCATACTGCTGTGTGATGTAACGTCATCTGGTGATTCTACCCATCGTTACTGCAGTCTGTCCTACCTGCGATACACTTCCATGTCTCCATACTGCTGTGTGATGTAACGTCATCTGGTGATTCTACCCATCGTTACTGCAGTCTCCTCCTACCTGCGCTACACTTCCATGTCTCCATACTGCTGTGTGATGTAACGTCACCTGGTGATTCTACCCATCGTTACTGCAGTCTCCTACCTGCGATACACTTCCATGTCTCCATACTGCTGTGTGATGTAACGTCATCTGGTGATTCTACCCATCGTTACTGCAGTCTCCTACCTGCGATACACTTCCATGTCTCCATACTGCTGTGTGATGTAACGTCATCTGGTGATTCTACCCATCGTTACTGCAGTCTCCTACCTGCGATACACTTCCCTGTCTCCATACTGCTGTGTGATGTAACGTCATCTGGTGATTCTACCCATCGTTACTGCAGTCTCCTCCTACCTGCGCTACACTTCCATGTCTCCATACTGCTGTGTGATGTAACGTCATCTGGTGATTCTACCCATCGTTACTGCAGTCTCCTACCTGCGATACACTTCCTTGTCTCCATACTGCTGTGTGATGTAACATCACCTGGTGATTCTATCCATCGTTACTGCAGTCTCCTACCTGCGATACACTTCCATGTCTCCATACTGCTGTGTGATGTAACGTCACCTGGTGATTCTACCCATCGTTACTACAGTCTGTCCTACCTGCGATACACTTCCATGTCTCCATACTGCTGTGTGATGTAACGTCACCTGGTGATTCTACCCATCGTTACTGCAGTCTCCTCCTACCTGCGATACACTTCCATGTCTCCATACTGCTGTGTGATGTAACGTCACCTGGTGATTCTACCCATCGTTACTGCAGTCTCCTACCTGCGATACACTTCCATGTCTCCATACTGCTGTGTGATGTAACGTCATCTGGTGATTCTACCCATCGTTACTGCAGTCTCCTACCTGCGATACACTTCCATGTCTCCATACTGCTGTGTGATGTAACGTCACCTGGTGATTCTACCCATCGTTACTGCAGTCTCCTTCCTGTGATACACTTCCATGTCTCCATACTGCTGTGTGATGTGACGTCACCTGGTGATTCTACCTATCGTTACTGCAGTCTTCTCCTACCTGCGATACACTTCCATGTCTCCATACTGCTGTGTGATGTGACGTCACCTGGTGATTCTACCCATCGTTACTGCAGTCTGTCCTTCCTGCGATACACTTCCATGTCTCCATACTGCTGTGTGATGTAACGTCACCTGGTGATTCTACCCATCGTTACTGCAGTCTGTCCTACCTGCGATACACTTACATGTCTCCATACTGCTGTGTGATGTAACGTCATCTGGTGATTCTACCCATCGTTACTGCAGTCTGTCCTACCTGCGATACACTTCCATGTCTCCATACTGCTGTGTGATGTAACGTCACCTGGTGATTCTACCCACCGTTACTGCAGTCTCCTACCTGCGATACACTTCCATGTCTCCATACTGCTGTGTGATGTAACGTCACCTGGTGATTCTACCCATCGTTACTGCAGTCTCCTACCTGCGATACACTTCCATGTCTCCATACTGCTGCGTGATGTAACGTCATCTGGTGATTCTACCCATCGTTACTACAGTCTGGCCTACCTGCGATACACTTCCATGTCTCCATACTGCTGTGTGATGTAACGTCACCTGGTGATTCTACCCATCGTTACTGCAGTCTGTCCTACCTGCGATACACTTCCATGTCTCCATACTGCTGTGTGATGTAACGTCACCTGGTGATTCTACCCATCGTTACTGCAGTCTCCTACCTGCGATACACTTCCATGTCTCCATACTGCTGCGTGATGTAACGTCATCTGGTGATTCTACCCATCGTTACTACAGTCTGGCCTACCTGCGATACACTTCCATGTCTCCATACTGCTGTGTGATGTAACGTCACCTGGTGATTCTACCCATCGTTACTGCAGTCTGTCCTACCTGCGATACACTTCCATGTCTCCATACTGCTGTGTGATGTAACGTCACCTGGTGATTCTACCCATCGTTACTGCAGTCTGTCCTACCTGCGATACACTTCCATGTCTCCATACTGCTGTGTGATGTAACGTCACCTGGTGATTCTATCCATCGTTACTGCAGTCTGTACTACCTGCAATACACTTCCATGTCTCCATACTGCTGTGTGATGTAACGTCACCTGGTGATTCTACCCATCGTTACTGCAGTCTCCTCCTACCTGCGATACACTTCCATGTCTCCATACTGCTGTGCGATGTAACGTCACCTGGTGATTCTACCCATCGTTACTACAGTCTCCTTCCTGCGATACACTTCCATGTCTCCATACTGCTGTGTGATGTGACGTCACCTGGTGATTCTACCCATCGTTACTACAGTCTGTCCTACCTGCGCTACACTTCCATGTCTCCATACTGATGTGTGATGTGACATCACCTGGTGATTCTACCCATCGTTACTACAGTCTGTCCTACCTGCGCTACACTTCCATGTCTCCATACTGCTGTGTGTTGTAACGTCACCTGGTGATTCTACCCATCGTTACTGCAGTCTGTCCTACCTGCGATACACTTCCATGTCTCCATACTGATGTGTGATGTAACGTCACCTGGTGATTCTACCCATCGTTACTACAGTCTGTCCTACCTGCGCTACACTTCCATGTCTCCATACTGCTGTGTGATGTAACGTCACCTGGTGATTCTACCCATCGTTACTGCAGTCTGTCCTACCTGCGATACACTTCCATGTCTCCATACTGCTGTGTGATGTAACGTCACCTGGTGATTCTACCCATCGTTACTGCAGTCTCCTACCTGCGATACACTTCCATGTCTCCATACTGCTGTGTGATGTAACGTCATCTGGTGATTCTACCCATCGTTACTGCAGTCTCCTACCTGCGATACACTTCCATGTCTCCATACTGCTGTGTGATGTAACGTCATCTGGTGATTCTACCCATCGTTACTGCAGTCTCCTACCTGCGATACACTTCCCTGTCTCCATACTGCTGTGTGATGTAACGTCATCTGGTGATTCTACCCATCGTTACTGCAGTCTCCTACCTGCGATACACTTCCATGTCTCCATACTGCTGTGTGATGTAACGTCACCTGGTGATTCTACCCATCGTTACTGCATTCTCCTACCTGTGATACACTTCCATGTCTCCATACTGCTGTGTGATGTGACGTCACCTGGTGATTCTACCTATCGTTACTGCAGTCTCCTCCTACCTGCGATACACTTCCATGTCTCCATACTGCTGTGTGATGTGACGTCACCTGGTGATTCTACCCATCGTTACTGCAGTCTGTCCTTCCTGCGATACACTTCCATGTCTCCATACTGCTGTGTGATGTAACGTCACCTGGTGATTCTACCCATCGTTACTGCAGTCTGTCCTACCTGCGATACACTTCCATGTCTCCATACTGCTGTGTGATGTAACGTCATCTGGTGATTCTACCCATCGTTACTGCAGTCTGTCCTACCTGCGATACACTTCCATGTCTCCATACTGCTGTGTGATGTAACGTCATCTGGTGATTCTACCCATCGTTACTGCAGTCTCCTCCTACCTGCGCTACACTTCCATGTCTCCATACTGCTGTGTGATGTAACGTCACCTGGTGATTCTACCCATCGTTACTGCAGTCTCCTACCTGCGATACACTTCCATGTCTCCATACTGCTGTGTGATGTAACGTCATCTGGTGATTCTACCCATCGTTACTGCAGTCTCCTACCTGCGATACACTTCCATGTCTCCATACTGCTGTGTGATGTAACGTCATCTGGTGATTCTACCCATCGTTACTGCAGTCTCCTACCTGCGATACACTTCCCTGTCTCCATACTGCTGTGTGATGTAACGTCATCTGGTGATTCTACCCATCGTTACTGCAGTCTCCTCCTACCTGCGCTACACTTCCATGTCTCCATACTGCTGTGTGATGTAACGTCATCTGGTGATTCTACCCATCGTTACTGCAGTCTCCTACCTGCGATACACTTCCTTGTCTCCATACTGCTGTGTGATGTAACATCACCTGGTGATTCTATCCATCGTTACTGCAGTCTCCTACCTGCGATACACTTCCATGTCTCCATACTGCTGTGTGATGTAACGTCACCTGGTGATTCTACCCATCGTTACTACAGTCTGTCCTACCTGCGATACACTTCCATGTCTCCATACTGCTGTGTGATGTAACGTCACCTGGTGATTCTACCCATCGTTACTGCAGTCTCCTCCTACCTGCGATACACTTCCATGTCTCCATACTGCTGTGTGATGTAACGTCACCTGGTGATTCTACCCATCGTTACTGCAGTCTCCTACCTGCGATACACTTCCATGTCTCCATACTGCTGTGTGATGTAACGTCATCTGGTGATTCTACCCATCGTTACTGCAGTCTCCTACCTGCGATACACTTCCATGTCTCCATACTGCTGTGTGATGTAACGTCACCTGGTGATTCTACCCATCGTTACTGCAGTCTCCTTCCTGTGATACACTTCCATGTCTCCATACTGCTGTGTGATGTGACGTCACCTGGTGATTCTACCTATCGTTACTGCAGTCTTCTCCTACCTGCGATACACTTCCATGTCTCCATACTGCTGTGTGATGTGACGTCACCTGGTGATTCTACCCATCGTTACTGCAGTCTGTCCTTCCTGCGATACACTTCCATGTCTCCATACTGCTGTGTGATGTAACGTCACCTGGTGATTCTACCCATCGTTACTGCAGTCTGTCCTACCTGCGATACACTTACATGTCTCCATACTGCTGTGTGATGTAACGTCATCTGGTGATTCTACCCATCGTTACTGCAGTCTGTCCTACCTGCGATACACTTCCATGTCTCCATACTGCTGTGTGATGTAACGTCACCTGGTGATTCTACCCACCGTTACTGCAGTCTCCTACCTGCGATACACTTCCATGTCTCCATACTGCTGTGTGATGTAACGTCACCTGGTGATTCTACCCATCGTTACTGCAGTCTCCTACCTGCGATACACTTCCATGTCTCCATACTGCTGCGTGATGTAACGTCATCTGGTGATTCTACCCATCGTTACTACAGTCTGGCCTACCTGCGATACACTTCCATGTCTCCATACTGCTGTGTGATGTAACGTCACCTGGTGATTCTACCCATCGTTACTGCAGTCTGTCCTACCTGCGATACACTTCCATGTCTCCATACTGCTGTGTGATGTAACGTCACCTGGTGATTCTACCCATCGTTACTGCAGTCTCCTACCTGCGATACACTTCCATGTCTCCATACTGCTGCGTGATGTAACGTCATCTGGTGATTCTACCCATCGTTACTACAGTCTGGCCTACCTGCGATACACTTCCATGTCTCCATACTGCTGTGTGATGTAACGTCACCTGGTGATTCTACCCATCGTTACTGCAGTCTGTCCTACCTGCGATACACTTCCATGTCTCCATACTGCTGTGTGATGTAACGTCACCTGGTGATTCTACCCATCGTTACTGCAGTCTGTCCTACCTGCGATACACTTCCATGTCTCCATACTGCTGTGTGATGTAACGTCACCTGGTGATTCTATCCATCGTTACTGCAGTCTGTACTACCTGCAATACACTTCCATGTCTCCATACTGCTGTGTGATGTAACGTCACCTGGTGATTCTACCCATCGTTACTGCAGTCTCCTCCTACCTGCGATACACTTCCATGTCTCCATACTGCTGTGTGATGTAACGTCACCTGGTGATTCTACCCATCGTTACTGCAGTGTCCTCCTACCTGTGATACACTTCCATGTCTCCATACTGCTGTGTGATGTAACGTCACCTGGTGATTCTATCCATCGTTACTGCAGTCTCCTCCTACCTGCGATACACTTCCATGTCTCCATACTGCTGTGTGATGTGACGTCACCTGGTGATTCTACCCATCGTTACTACAGTCTGTCCTACCTGCGCTACACTTCCATGTCTCCATACTGCTGTGTGTTGTAACGTCACCTGGTGATTCTACCCATCGTTACTGCAGTCTCCTCCTACCTGCGATACACTTCCATGTCTCCATACTGCTGTGCGATGTAACGTCACCTGGTGATTCTACCCATCGTTACTACAGTCTCCTACCTGCGATACACTTCCATGTCTCCATACTGCTGTGTGATGTGACGTCACCTGGTGATTCTACCCATCGTTACTACAGTCTGTCCTACCTGCGCTACACTTCCATGTCTCCATACTGATGTGTGATGTGACATCACCTGGTGATTCTACCCATCGTTACTACAGTCTGTCCTACCTGCGCTACACTTCCATGTCTCCATACTGCTGTGTGTTGTAACGTCACCTGGTGATTCTACCCATCGTTACTGCAGTCTGTCCTACCTGCGATACACTTCCATGTCTCCATACTGCTGTGTGATGTAACGTCACCTGGTGATTCTACCCATCGTTACTGCAGTCTCCTCCTACCTGCGATACACTTCCATGTCTCCATACTGCTGTGTGATGTAACGTCACCTGGTGATTCTACCCATCGTTACTACAGTCTCCTCCTACCTGCGATACACTTCCATGTCTCCATACTGCTGTGTGATGTAACGTCACCTGGTGATTCTACCCATCGTTACTGCAGTCTCATACCTGCGCTACACTTCCATGTCTCCATACTGCTGTGTGATGGCCCCCTACGCTATACTCCCTGCCCTGCCCCCCTTCATAATACCACTTACCCAGTGTCTGATCACTGCAACCTACTGTACTTCTCTCCCTCTATTCCCTCGTGTGTTCCCCTTCTGGGGCTGGGGATGCAGTGAAGACACCAGCTGTCGGAATTCTGGCAGTTGGAATACCGATGGCACGTATAGCGGTGGGGTTAGGGTGTAGGGGGAGGAGTTTAGGGTTAGGCTGCGGAAAGGAAGGGGTAGGAGATAGTACACTTACCTCTCCCCTGTCAGTATATTATAGATGGGGATGCTGTGTGCCCTGGTGTGACCATTGGCTGGGGGCACAGCGGGTGGAACTACTTAATGCTGTGGGCATCTGATTAGCTGCTTTTCATGTCCTAGCTCCATGTGTCTCTTATCCCGCCTGTTGTAGAGTCACCGGTACCTTCGTGGGTAGGGTGAATAATAAGAATTGAGGACCCTAGATGGCCTCGTAGCGTTGTGTTATGTTCATAGCGTGTGTATCTTATGTGACTGTACCTGTTATGTGTGTGGGGGGATTCTGTTGTACCCCTCAGCTGCCACTTGATTGTGCCCGACAGAGCAATTCAATTGTTGTTCCATTTGGGGGGGGGGGCATAGTTAAGCATGTAGCCTCCTGAGGGGCGGGCTGAAATGTGAGAAAACTTCATGGTTTGGGCACAGCCAGGATTTTAAACGGGTTCAGCTGGTTTGTGCGGCTAATCCCAGAACATGCGGCATGTGCACCGGGGGAGGAACAATTGATGGAATAAATGGATTCTTCCCATAGTGTTGTATTGTGTGGCTCTTCGTGCTGTCTGGGTTTATGTGATGGTATACTGGTGTATTGTGTTCATGGCGTCTGTGAGGTCCTATATAGGTACGGTTACTAGATGTGGATTATCTACAGCGGCAGTATGACCATAACACACAGCACCAGCCGTAGACTGATCAGACGTCACGTTACATGGAGACCGGACAATGCAGACGATGGATTACACCAGCTCAGTATATAAAGCCTTTATTGGAACTGAAGTATGAAAGATTTGCTGCAGCGCTCACAGTTCCCTGTCCCACGCCGCGTCCGTGCGGAGATTGACTTCCACCGGGAAGTGATCACTCACCTCCAGAGCCTGGGAACAAATGACATTATACGGGGATGATTCCTGGTGAGCTTCACTTCCCCAGACTCCACCATCACAGACCAGGTTTTCAGTATATCAATGCTTGAGCAGAGGTGATGTAATTAGTACCTCAGTCAATGCAATGTAACCATCTGAAGTCAAGCAGGGCTAGCCTTACACTGGACTGTGATGGCAGAGTTTGGGAAACTACGTTATGGGACAGTTCTGCTTGAAAATAAAGAATGAATAATAACAGACTATGGCCCTCATTCCGAGTCGTTCGCTCGTTATTTTTCATCGCATCGCAGTGAAAATCCGCTTAGTACGCATGCGCAATATTCGCACTGCGACTGCGCCAAGTAATTTTACAACGAAGAAAGTATTTTTACTTACGGCTTTTTCATCGCTCAGGCGATCGTAGTGTGATTGACAGGAAATGGGTGTTACTGGGCGGAAACAGGCCGTTTTATGGGCGTGTGGGAAAAAACGCTACCGTTTCCGGAAAAAACGCAGGAGTGGCCGGAGAAACGGAGAAGTGACTGGGCGAACGCTGGGTGTGTTTGTGGCGTCAAACCAGGAACGACAAGCACTGAACTGATCGCAGATGCCGAGTAAGTGTGGAGCAACTCTGAAACTGCAAAGAAGTTTGTAATCGCAATATTGCGAATACATCGTTCGCAATTTTAAGAAGCTAAGATTCACTCCCAGTAGGCGGCGGCTTAGCGTGTGTAACTCTGCTAAAATCGCCTTGCGACCGATCAACTCGGAATGAGGGCCTATATACTAATAAAGTGTTCCATCCACACATGCTATCACAGTGACAGCAGGATCGGCTCATAATGGACATTTTAGGGTTAACGAAAAAACAACCCTCAGCGTGCATTTGCTTTGATATGTTTCACCCACTCCACAGTCATTCCTTACAAGATTGTGATCCCTGCCCATCATCCTCCTGCATGGTAGGAGCCAACGTGCAGAGCGGCAGAAAGATGCACACTGTGGGCCTATGGCGCAGGTGTGCAGAGCGGCAGGAAGATGCAAACTGTGGGCCTATGGCGCAGGTGTGCAGAGCGGCAGGAAGATGCAAACTGTGGGCCTATGGCGCAGGTGTGCAGAGCGGCAGGAAGATGCACACTGTGGGCCTATGGTGCAGGTGTGCAGAGCTGTATATAGAAGCACACTGTGGGCCTATGACGCAGGTGTGCAGAGCTGTATATAGAAGCACTCTGTGGGCCTATGATGCAGGTGTGCAGAGCTGTATATAGAAGCACACTGTGGGCCTATGACGCAGGTGTGCAGAGCTGTATAGAGAAGCACACTGTGGGCCTATGACGCAGGTGTGCAGAGCTGTATAGAGAAGCACACTGTGGGCCTATGACGCAGCTGTGCAGAGCTGTATATAGAAGCACACTGTGGGCCTATGGCGCAGGTGTGCAGAGCTGTATAGAGAAGCACACTGTGGGCCTATGGTGCAGGTGTGCAGAGCTGTATACAGAAGCACACTGTGGGCCTATGACGCAGGTGTGCAGAGCTGTATACAGAAGCACACTGTGGGCCTATGACGCAGGTGTGCAGAGCTGTATATAGAAGCACACTGTGGGCCTATGACGCAGGTGTGCAGAGCTGTATATAGAAGCACACTGTGGGCCTATGACGCAGGTGTGCAGAGCTGTATAGAGAAGCACACTGTGGGCCTATGACGCAGGTGTGCAGAGCTGTATAGAGAAGCACACTGTGGGCCTATGGCGCAGGTGTGCAGAGCTGTATATAGAAGCACACTGTGGGCCTATGACGCAGGTGTGCAGAGCTGTATATAGAAGCACACTGTGGGCCTATGGCGCAGGTGTGCAGAGCTGTATAGAGAAGCACACTGTGGGCCTATGACGCAGGTGTGCAGAGCTGTATATAGAAGCACACTGTGGGCCTATGACGCAGGTGTGCAGAGCTGTATAGAGAAGCACGCTGTGGGCCTATGACGCAGGTGTGCAGAGCTGTATAGAGAAGCACACTGTGGGCCTATGGCGCAGGTGTGCAGAGCTGTATAGAGAAGCACGCTGTGGGCCTATGGTGCAGGTGTGCAGAGCTGTATAGAGAAGCACACTGTGGGCCTATGGCGCAGGTGTGCAGAGCTGTATAGAGAAGCACACTGTGGGCCTATGGCGCAGGTGTGCAGAGCTGTATAGAGAAGCACACTGTGGGCCTATGGCGCAGGTGTGCAGAGCTGTATAGAGATGCACACTGTGGGCCTATGACGCAGGTGTGCAGAGCTGTATATAGAAGCACACTGTGGGCCTATGACGCAGGTGTGCAGATCTGTATAGAGAAGCACACTGTGGGTCTATGACGCAGGTGTGCAGAGCTGTATATAGAAGCACACTGTGGGCCTATGACGCAGGTGTGCAGAGCTGTATATAGAAGCACACTGTGGGCCTATGACGCAGGTGTGCAGAGCTGTATAGAGAAGTACACTGTGGGCCTATGGCGCAGGTGTGCAGAGCTGTATAGAGAAGCACACTGAGGGCCTATGACGCAGGTGTGCAGAGCTGTATAGAGAAGTACACTGTGGGCCTATGACGCAGGTGTGCAGAGCTGTATAGAGAAGCACACTGTGGGCCTATGACGCAGGTGTGCAGAGCTGTATAGAGAAGCACACTGTGGGCCTATGGTGCAGGTGTGCAGAGCTGTATAGAGAAGCACACTGTGGGCCTATGACGCAGGTGTGCAGAGCTGTATAGAGAAGCACACTGTGGGCCTATGGTGCAGGTGTGCAGAGCTGTATAGAGAAGCACACTGTGGGCCTATGACGCAGGTGTGCAGAGCTGTATATAGAAGCACACTGTGGGCCTATGACGCAGGTGTGCAGAGCTGTATATAGAAGCACACTGTGGGCCTATGGTGCAGGTGTGCAGAGCTGTATATAGAAGCACACTGTGGGCCTATGACGCAGGTGTGCAGAGCTGTATATAGAAGCACACTGTGGGCCTATGGTGCAGGTGTGCAGAGCTGTATAGAGAAGCACACTGTGGGTCTATGACGCAGGTGTGCAGAGCTGTATAGAGAAGCACACTGTGGGTCTATGACGCAGGTGTGCAGAGCTGTATAGAGAAGCACACTGTGGGCCTATGACGCAGGTGTGCAGAGCTGTATAGAGAAGCACACTGTGGGCCTATGACGCAGGTGTGCAGAGCTGTATATAGAAGCACACTGTGGGCCTATGGCGCAGGTGTGCAGAGCTGTATAGAGAAGCACACTGTGGGTCTATGACGCAGGTGTGCAGAGCTGTATATAGAAGCACACTGTGGGCCTATGACGCAGGTGTGCAGAGCTGTATATAGAAGCACACTGTGGGCCTATGACGCAGGTGTGCAGAGCTGTATAGAGAAGTACACTGTGGGCCTATGACGCAGGTGTGCAGAGCTGTATAGAGAAGCACACTGTGGGCCTATGACGCAGGTGTGCAGAGCTGTATATAGAAGCACACTGTGGGCCTATGACGCAGGTGTGCAGAGCTGTATATAGATGCACACTGTGGGCCTATGACGCAGGTGTGCAGAGCTGTATATAGAAGCACACTGTGGGCCTATGGTGCAGGTATGCAGAGCTGTATAGAGAAGCACACTGTGGGCCTATGACGCAGGTGTGCAGAGCTGTATATAGAAGCACACTGTGGGTCTATGACGCAGGTGTGCAGAGCTGTATAGAGAAGCACACTGTGGGCCTATGGTGCAGGTGTGCAGAGCTGTATATAGAAGCACACTGTGGGCCTATGACGCAGGTGTGCAGAGCTGTATATAGAAGCACACTGTGGGCCTATGACGCAGGTGTGCAGAGCTGTATATAGAAGCACACTGTGGGCCTATGGCGCAGGTGTGCAGAGCTGTATATAGAAGCACACTGTGGGCCTATGGCGCAGGTGTGCAGAGCTGTATATAGAAGCACACTGTGGGCCTATGACGCAGGTGTGCAGAGCTGTATATAGAAGCACACTGTGGGCCTATGACGCAGGTGTGCAGAGCTGTATATAGAAGCACACTGTGGGCCTATGGCGCAGGTGTGCAGAGCTGTATAGAGAAGCACACTGTGGGCCTATGGCGCAGGTGTGCAGAGCTGTATATAGAAGTACACTGTGGGCCTATGACGCAGGTGTGCAGAGCTGTATAGAGAAGCACACTGTGGGCCTATGGTGCAGGTGTGCAGAGCTGTATATAGAAGTACACTGTGGGCCTATGACGCAGGTGTGCAGAGCTGTATACAGAAGCACACTGTGGGCCTATGACGCAGGTGTGCAGAGCTGTATAGAGAAGCACACTGTGGGCCTATGGCGCAGGTGTGCAGAGCTGTATATAGAAGTACACTGTGGGCCTATGGCGCAGGTGTGCAGAGCTGTATATAGAAGCACACTGTGGGCCTATGACGCAGGTGTGCAGAGCTGTATAGAGATGCACACTGTGGGCCTATGACGCAGGTGTGCAGAGCTGTATAGAGAAGCACACTGTGGGCCTATGACGCAGGTGTGCAGAGCTGTATAGAGAAGCACACTGTGGGCCTATGACGCAGGTGTGCAGAGCTGTATAGAGAAGCACACTGTGGGCCTATGATGCAGGTGTGCAGAGCTGTATATAGAAGCACACTGTGGGCCTATGATGCAGGTGTGCAGAGCTGTATATAGAAGCACACTGTGGGCCTATGACGCAGGTGTGCAGAGCTGTATAGAGAAGCACACTGTGGGCCTATGACGCAGGTGTGCAGAGCTGTATATAGAAGCACACTGTGGGCCTATGGTGCAGGTGTGCAGAGCTGTATAGAGAAGCACACTGTGGGCCTATGACGCAGGTGTGCAGAGCTGTATAGAGAAGCACACTGTGGGCCTATGACGCAGGTGTGCAGAGCTGTATATAGAAGCACACTGTGGGCCTATGGCGCAGGTGTGCAGAGCTGTATAGAGAAGCACACTGTGGGCCTATGACGCAGGTGTGCAGAGCTGTATATAGAAGCACACTGTGGGCCTATGACGCAGGTGTGCAGAGCTGTATATAGAAGCACACTGTGGGCCTATGACGCAGGTGTGCAGAGCTGTATATAGAAGCACACTGTGGGCCTATGGTGCAGGTGTGCAGAGCTGTATATAGAAGCACACTGTGGGCCTATGACGCAGGTGTGCAGAGCTGTATATAGAAGCACACTGTGGGCCTATGGTGCAGGTATGCAGAGCTGTATATAGAAGCACACTGTGGGCCTATGACGCAGGTGTGCAGAGCTGTATAGAGTAGCACACTGTGGGTCTATGACGCAGGTGTGCAGAGCTGTATAGAGAAGCACACTGTGGGTCTATGACGCAGGTGTGCAGAGCTGTATAGAGAAGCACACTGTGGGCCTATGGCGCATGTGTGCAGAGCTGTATATAGAAGCACACTGTGGGCCTATGACGCAGGTGTGCAGAGCTGTATAGAGAAGCACACTGTGGGTCTATGACGCAGGTGTGCAGAGCTGTATATAGAAGCACACTGTGGGCCTATGACGCAGGTGTGCAGAGCTGTATATAGAAGCACACTGTGGGCCTATGACGCAGGTGTGCAGAGCTGTATAGAGAAGTACACTGTGGGCCTATGACGCAGGTGTGCAGAGCTGTATAGAGAAGCACACTGTGGGCCTATGACGCAGGTGTGCAGAGCTGTATATAGAAGCACACTGTGGGCCTATGACGCAGGTGTGCAGAGCTGTATATAGATGCACACTGTGGGCCTATGACGCAGGTGTGCAGAGCTGTATATAGAAGCACACTGTGGGCCTATGGTGCAGGTATGCAGAGCTGTATATAGAAGCACACTGTGGGCCTATGACGCAGGTGTGCAGAGCTGTATATAGAAGCACACTGTGGGTCTATGACGCAGGTGTGCAGAGCTGTATAGAGAAGCACACTGTGGGCCTATGGTGCAGGTGTGCAGAGCTGTATATAGAAGCACACTGTGGGCCTATGACGCAGGTGTGCAGAGCTGTATATAGAAGCACACTGTGGGCCTATGACGCAGGTGTGCAGAGCTGTATATAGAAGCACACTGTGGGCCTATGGCGCAGGTGTGCAGAGCTGTATATAGAAGCACACTGTGGGCCTATGACGCAGGTGTGCAGAGCTGTATAGAGAAGCACTCTGTGGGCCTATGATGCAGGTGTGCAGAGCTGTATAGAGAAGCACACTGTGGGCCTATGACGCAGGTGTGCAGTGCTGTATATAGAAGCACACTGTGGGCCTATGACGCAGGTGTGCAGAGCTGTATATAGAAGCACACTGTGGGCCTATGACGCAGGTGTGCAGAGCTGTATATAGAAGCACACTGTGGGCCTATGGCGCAGGTGTGCAGAGCTGTATAGAGAAGCACACTGTGGGCCTATGGCGCAGGTGTGCAGAGCTGTATATAGAAGTACACTGTGGGCCTATGACGCAGGTGTGCAGAGCTGTATAGAGAAGCACACTGTGGGCCTATGGTGCAGGTGTGCAGAGCTGTATATAGAAGTACACTGTGGGCCTATGACGCAGGTGTGCAGAGCTGTATATAGAAGTACACTGTGGGCCTATGGCGCAGGTGTGCAGAGCTGTATAGAGAAGCACACTGTGGGCCTATGACGCAGGTGTGCAGAGCTGTATAGAGATGCACACTGTGGGCCTATGACGCAGGTGTGCAGAGCTGTATAGAGAAGCACACTGTGGGCCTATGACGCAGGTGTGCAGAGCTGTATAGAGAAGCACACTGTGGGCCTATGACGCAGGTGTGCAGAGCTGTATAGAGAAGCACACTGTGGGCCTATGACGCAGGTGTGCAGAGCTGTATAGAGAAGCACACTGTGGGCCTATGACGCAGGTGTGCAGAGCTGTATAGAGAAGCACACTGTGGGCCTATGGCGCAGGTGTGCAGAGCTGTATATAGAAGTACACTGTGGGCCTATGGCGCAGGTGTGCAGAGCTGTATAGAGAAGCACACTGTGGGCCTATGACGCAGGTGTGCAGAGCTGTATAGAGATGCACACTGTGGGCCTATGACGCAGGTGTGCAGAGCTGTATAGAGAAGCACACTGTGGGCCTATGACGCAGGTGTGCAGAGCTGTATAGAGAAGCACACTGTGGGCCTATGACGCAGGTGTGCAGAGCTGTATAGAGAAGCACACTGTGGGCCTATGATGCAGGTGTGCAGAGCTGTATAGAGAAGCACACTGTGGGCCTATGATGCAGGTGTGCAGAGCTGTATATAGAAGCACACTGTGGGCCTATGACGCAGGTGTGCAGAGCTGTATAGAGAAGCACACTGTGGGCCTATGACGCAGGTGTGCAGAGCTGTATATAGAAGCACACTGTGGGCCTATGGTGCAGGTGTGCAGAGCTGTATAGAGAAGCACACTGTGGGCCTATGACGCAAGTGTGCAGAGCTGTATAGAGAAGCACACTGTGGGCCTATGACGCAGGTGTGCAGAGCTGTATATAGAAGCACACTGTGGGCCTATGGCGCAGGTGTGCAGAGCTGTATAGAGAAGCACACTGTGGGCCTATGACGCAGGTGTGCAGAGCTGTATATAGAAGCACACTGTGGGCCTATGACGCAGGTGTGCAGAGCTGTATACAGAAGCACACTGTGGGCCTATGACGCAGGTGTGCAGAGCTGTATAGAGAAGCACACTGTGGGCCTATGGCGCAGGTGTGCAGAGCTGTATAGAGAAGCACACTGTGGGCCTATGACGCAGGTGTGCAGAGCTGTATAGAGAAGCACACTGTGGGCCTATGACGCAGGTGTGCAGAGCTGTATAGAGAAGCACACTGTGGGCCTATGGTGCAGGTGTGCAGAGCTGTATATAGAAGCACACTGTGGGCCTATGGTGCAGGTGTGCAGAGCTGTATATAGAAGTACACTGTGGGCCTATGACGCAGGTGTGCAGAGCTGTATATAGAAGCACACTGTGGGCCTATGATGCAGGTGTGCAGAGCTGTATATAGAAGCACACTGTGGGCCTATGACGCAGGTGTGCAGAGCTGTATAGAGAAGCACACTGTGGGCCTATGATGCAGGTGTGCAGAGCTGTATATAGAAGCACACTGTGGGCCTATGACGCAGGTGTGCAGAGCTGTATAGAGAAGCACACTGTGGGCCTATGGCGCAGGTGTGCAGAGCTGTATATAGAAGCACACTGTGGGCCTATGACGCAGGTGTGCAGAGCTGTATATAGAAGCACACTGTGGGCCTATGGCGCAGGTGTGCAGAGCTGTATAGAGAAGCACACTGTGGGCCTATGACGCAGATGTGCAGAGCTGTATATAGAAGCACACTGTGGGCCTATGACGCAGGTGTGCAGAGCTGTATATAGAAGCACACTGTGGGCCTATGACGCAGGTGTGCAGAGCTGTATATAGAAGCACACTGTGGGCCTATGACGCAGGTGTGCAGAGCTGTATAGAGAAGCACACTGTGGGCCTATGACGCAGGTGTGCAGAGCTGTATATAGAAGCACACTGTGGGCCTATGACGCAGGTGTGCAGAGCTGTATATAGAAGCACACTGTGGGCCTATGGCGCAGGTGTGCAGAGCTGTATATAGAAGCACACTGTGGGCCTATGACGCAGGTGTGCAGAGCTGTATAGAGAAGCACACTGTGGGCCTATGACGCAGGTGTGCAGAGCTGTATATAGAAGCACACTGTGGGCCTATGACGCAGGTGTGCAGAGCTGTATAGAGAAGCACACTGTGGGCCTATGACGCAGGTGTGCAGAGCTGTATAGAAAAGCACACTGTGGGCCTATGACGCAGGTGTGCAGAGCTGTATAGAAAAGCACACTGTGGGCCTATGACGCAGGTGTGCAGAGCTGTATAGAGAAGCACACTGTGGGCCTATGACGCAGGTGTGCAGAGCTGTATAGAGAAGCACACTGTGGGCCTATGACGCAGGTGTGCAGAGCTGTATAGAGAAGCACACTGTGGGCCTATGACGCAGGTGTGCAGAGCTGTATAGAGAAGCACACTGTGGGCCTATGACGCAGGTGTGCAGAGCTGTATAGAAAAGCACACTGTGGGCCTATGACGCAGGTGTGCAGAGCTGTATAGAGAAGCACACTGTGGGCCTATGACGCAGGTGTGCAGAGCTGTATAGAGAAGCACACTGTGGGCCTATGACGCAGGTGTGCAGAGCTGTATAGAGAAGCACACTGTGGGCCTATGACGCAGGTGTGCAGAGCTGTATAGAGAAGCACACTGTGGGCCTATGGCGCAGGTGTGCAGAGCTGTATATAGAAGCACACTGTGGGCCTATGACGCAGGTGTGCAGAGCTGTATAGAGAAGCACACTGTGGGCCTATGGCGCAGGTGTGCAGAGCTGTATATAGAAGCACACTGTGGGCCTATGACGCAGGTGTGCAGAGCTGTATAGAGAAGCACACTGTGGGCCTATGATGCAGGTGTGCAGAGCTGTATATAGAAGCACACTGTGGGCCTATGGCGCAGGTGTGCAGAGCTGTATATAGAAGCACTCTGTGGGCCTATGATGCAGGTGTGCAGAGCTGTATATAGAAGCACACTGTGGGCCTATGACGCAGGTGTGCAGAGCTGTATAGAGAAGCACACTGTGGGCCTATGACGCAGGTGTGCAGAGCTGTATATAGAAGTACACTGTGGGCCTATGGCGCAGGTGTGCAGAGCTGTATAGAGAAGCACACTGTGGGCCTATGGTGCAGGTGTGCAGAGCTGTATAGAGAAGCACACTGTGGGCCTATGACGCAGGTGTGCAGAGCTGTATAGAGAAGCACACTGTGGGCCTATGACGCAGGTGTGCAGAGCTGTATATAGAAGCACACTGTGGGCCTATGGTGCAGGTGTGCAGAGCTGTATATAGAAGCACACTGTGGGCCTATGACGCAGGTGTGCAGAGCTGTATAGAGAAGCACACTGTGGGCCTATGACGCAGGTGTGCAGAGCTGTATATAGAAGCACACTGTGGGCCTATGACGCAGGTGTGCAGAGCTGTATAGAGAAGCACACTGTGGGCCTATGACGCAGGTGTGCAGAGCTGTATAGAGAAGCACACTGTGGGCCTATGACGCAGGTGTGCAGAGCTGTATATAGAAGCACACTGTGGGCCTATGACGCAGGTGTGCAGAGCTGTATATAGAAGCACACTGTGGGCCTATGATGCAGGTGTGCAGAGCTGTATTAAGAAGCACACTGTGGGCCTATGACGCAGGTGTGCAGAGCTGTATAGAGAAGCACACTGTGGGCCTATGACGCAGGTGTGCAGAGCTGTATATAGAAGCACACTGTGGGCCTATGGTGCAGGTGTGCAGAGCTGTATAGAGAAGCACACTGTGGGCCTATGACGCAGGTGTGCAGAGCTGTATATAGAAGCACACTGTGGGCCTATGGTGCAGGTGTGCAGAGCTGTATAGAGAAGCACACTGTGGGCCTATGACGCAGGTGTGCAGAGCTGTATATAGAAGCACACTGTGGGCCTATGGTGCAGGTGTGCAGAGCTGTATAGAGAAGCACACTGTGGGCCTATGACGCAGGTGTGCAGAGCTGTATATAGAAGCACACTGTGGGCCTATGGTGCAGGTGTGCAGAGCTGTATAGAGAAGCACACTGTGGGCCTATGACGCAGGTGTGCAGAGCTGTATATAGAAGCACACTGTGGGCCTATGACGCAGGTGTGCAGAGCTGTATATAGAAGCACACTGTGGGCCTATGACGCAGGTGTGCAGAGCTGTATATAGAAGCACACTGTGGGCCTATGACGCAGGTGTGCAGAGCTGTATAGAGAAGCATACTGTGGGCCTATGAAGCAGGTGTGCAGATATAAGGACAGTGGGACATGGACTGCGTATTGCACGTTATTATCCTTTGCTGGCTGGGATCAGATCTGATTAATAAAATAAGATAAAGAAAAAGCGCTCTCCCCTATCTCACTCTCCTTTCTCTCTCCCTCCCCTCTTACCCTCCTCTCTCTCCCTCACCCTCTTCTCTCTCTCCCTCCCTCCCCCTCTCTCTCCCTCCTCTCTCTCTCCCTCCCTCCCCGTCTCTCTCCCTCCTCTCTCTCTCCCTCCCCCCCCTCTCTCTCCCTCTCCCTCCTCTCGCCCTCCCTCCCTCCTCTCTCCCTCCTCTCTCTCTCCCTCCTCTCTCTCTCCCTCCCCCTCTCTCTCCCTCCTCTCTCTCTCTCCCTCCCTTCCCCTCTCCCTCCTCTCGCCCTCCTCTCCCTCCCCCTCTCTCACCCTCACCCTCTTCTCTCTCCTCTCTCTCTCCCTCTCCTTTCTCTCTCCCTCCCCCTCTCTCTCCCTCCTCTCTCTCTCCCTCTCCTTTCTCTCTCCCTCCCCCTCTTCTCTCTCTCCCTCCCTCCCCCTCTCTCTCCCTCCTCTCTCTCTCCCTCTCCTTTCTCTCTCCCTCCCCCTCTTCTCTCTCTCCCTCCCTCCCCCTCTCTCTCCCTCCTCTCTCTCTCTCTCCCTCCCCCTCTCTCTCCCTCCTCTCTCTTTCCCTCTCCTTTCTCTCTCCCTCCCCCTCATCTCTCTCTCTCCCTCCCTCCCCCTCTCTCCCTCCTCTCTCCCTCCCTCCCCCTCTCTCTCCCTCTTCTCTCTCTCCCTCCTCTCTCTCTCCCTCCCCCCCTCTCTCTCCCTCGCCCTCCTCTCCCTCCCTCCTCTCTCTCCCTCCCCCTCGCTCCCTCCTCTCTCTTTCCCTCCCCTTCTCTCTCCCTCCCCTCTTACCCTCTTCCCTCCCTCCCTCCCCCTCTCTCTCTCCCTCCTCTCTCTCCCTGCCCCTCTCTCACCCTCTTCACTCTCTCTCACTCCCTGACCCTCCTCTCTCTCCCTCCTCTCTCTCTCCCTCCTCTCACTCTCCTCTCTCTCTCCCTCCGCTCTTACCCTCCTCTCTCACCTTCCTCTCTCCCTCCCACTCTCTCTCACCCTCCTCTCTCTCTCCCTCTCCCTCTCTCTCACCCTCCTCTCTCCCTCCTCTCTCCCTCCCCCTCTCTCACCCTCCTCTCTCCCTCCCCCTCTCTCTCACCCTCCTCTCTCTCCCTCCCCTTACCCTCCTCTCACCTTCCTCTCTCTCTCCCTCCCCCTCTCTCTCACCCTCCTCTCTCTCCCTCCCCCTCTCTCACCCTCCTCTCTCTCACCCTCCTCTCCCTCTCTCTCCCTCCCCCTCTCACCCTCCTCTCTCTCTCTCTCTCTCCCTCCCCCTCTCTCACCCTCCTCTCTCTCTCCCCCTCCTCTCTCTCCCTCCTCTCTCTCTCTCTCCCTCCCCCTATCTCCCTCCTCTCACCCTCCTCTCTCTCCTCTCACCCTCCTCTCACCCTCCTCTCTCCCTCCCTCCCCTCTCTCTCCTTCTCTCCCTCCCCCTCTCTCCTTCCCTCCCTCCCCCTCTCACCCTCTTCTCTCTCTCCCTCCCCCTCTCTCTCTCACCCTCCTCTCTCTTTCACCCTCCTCTATCTCTCTCTCTACCTCCCTCCTCTCTCCCTCCCATCTTACCCTCCTCTCTCACCTTCCTCTCTCTCTCCCTCCCCCTCTCTCTCACCCTCCTCTCTCTCTCCCTCCCCCTCTCTCTCACCCTCTCTCTCTCTCCCTCTCCTTTCTCTCTCCCTCCCCCTCATCTCTCTCTCTCCCTCCCTCCCCCTCTCTCCCTCCTCTCTCCCTCCCTCCCCCTCTCTCTCCCTCTTCTCTCTCTCCCTCCTCTCTCTCTCCCTCCCCCCCTCTCTCTCCCTCTCCCTCCTCTCCCTCCCTCCTCTCTCTCCCTCCCCCTCGCTCCCTCCTCTCTCTTTCCCTCCCCTTCTCTCTCCCTCCCCTCTTACCCTCTTCCCTCCCTCCCTCCCCCTCTCTCTCTCCCTCCTCTCTCTCCCTGCCCCTCTCTCACCCTCTTCACTCTCTCTCACTCCCTGACCCTCCTCTCTCTCCCTCCTCTCTCTCTCCCTCCTCTCACTCTCCTCTCTCTCTCCCTCCGCTCTTACCCTCCTCTCTCACCTTCCTCTCTCCCTCCCACTCTCTCTCACCCTCCTCTCTCTCTCCCTCTCCCTCTCTCTCACCCTCCTCTCTCCCTCCTCTCTCCCTCCCCCTCTCTCACCCTCCTCTCTCCCTCCCCCTCTCTCTCACCCTCCTCTCTCTCCCTCCCCTTACCCTCCTCTCACCTTCCTCTCTCTCTCCCTCCCCCTCTCTCTCACCCTCCTCTCTCTCCCTCCCCCTCTCTCACCCTCCTCTCTCTCACCCTCCTCTCCCTCTCTCTCCCTCCCCCTCTCACCCTCCTCTCTCTCTCTCTCTCCCTCCCCCTCTCTCACCCTCCTCTCTCTCTCCCCCTCCTCTCTCTCCCTCCTCTCTCTCTCTCTCCCTCCCCCTATCTCCCTCCTCTCACCCTCCTCTCTCTCCTCTCACCCTCCTCTCACCCTCCTCTCTCCCTCCCTCCCCTCTCTCTCCTTCTCTCCCTCCCCCTCTCTCCTTCCCTCCCTCCCCTCTCACCCTCTTCTCTCTCTCCCTCCCCCTCTCTCTCTCACCCTCCTCTCTCTTTCACCCTCCTCTATCTCTCTCTCTACCTCCCTCCTCTCTCCCTCCCATCTTACCCTCCTCTCTCACCTTCCTCTCTCTCTCCCTCCCCCTCTCTCTCACCCTCCTCTCTCTCTCCCTCCCCTCTCTCTCACCCTCTCTCTCTCTCCCTCTCCCTCCTCTCACCCTCCTCTCTATCACCCTCCTCTCTTTCTCCCTCTCTCTCACCCTCCTCTCTTTCTCCCTCCCCTCTTACCCTCCTCTCACCTTCCTCTTTCCATCCCCCTTTCTCTCACCCTCCTCTCTCACCCTCCTCTCTCTCTTCCTCCCCCTCTCTCTCACCCTCCTCTCTCACCCTCCTCTCTCTCTCTTCCTCCCCCTCTCTCTCACCCTCCTCTCTCTCTCATCCTTTTCTCTCTCTCCCTCTCCCTCCTCTCACCCTCCTCTATCTCCCTCCCCTTCTCTCTCACCCCCCTCTCTCTCCCTCCCCCCCTCTCTCTCCCCCTCCTCTCTCTCTTCCTCCCCCTCTCTCTCTCACCCTCCTCTCCCTCCTCTCCTCTCTCCCTCCTCTCACCCTCTCTCTCTCCCTCCCCTCTTACCCTCCTCTCTCACCTTCCTCTCTCTCTCCCTCCCCCTCCTCTCTCACCCTCCTCTCTCCCTCCCTGCTCTCCCCCTCCTCTCTCCCTCCCCCTATCTCTCACCCTCCTTTCTCTCCCTCCCTCCTCTATCTCTCTTCCTCCCTCCTCTCTATCCCTCTCCCTCCTCTCTCCCTCCCCTCTTACCCTCCTCTCTCACCTTCCTCTCTCTTTTTCTCCCCCTCTCTCTCACCCTCCTCTCTCTCTCCCTCTCACCCTCCTCTCTCCCTCCCCTCTCCCTCCCCTCTCCCTCCCTCCTCTCTCTCTCTCTCTCCCTCCCTCCTCTCTCCCTCCTCTCTCACTCCCTCTCCCTCCTCTCACCCTCCTCTCTCTCACACTCCCCCTCTCTCCCTCCTCTGTCACCCTCCTCTCTCCCTCCTCTCTCACCCTCCTCTCTCTCCCTCCTCTCACCGCCTCTCTCTCTCCCTCCTCTCTCCCTCCTCTCTTTTTCTCTCCCTCCTCTCTCGCCCTCCTCCCTCTCTCTCCCTCCTGTCACCCTCTGTCACCCTCCTCTCTCTCTCTCCCTCCTCCCTCACCCTCCTCTCTTACCCTACTCTCTCTCTCCCTCCTCCCTCACCCTCCTCTCACCATCCTCTCTCTCACCCTCCTCCCTCCCTCCTCTCTCTCCCTCCTCCATCTCTCCTCTCTCCCCCTCCGCTCTCTCCCTCCCTCCCCCTCTCTGCCTCCTCTCTCTCCCTCCTCTCTCCCTCCTCTCTCACCCTCCTCCCTCTCTCTCTCCTCTCTCACCCTCCTCTCTCTCCCTCACCCTCCTCTCTCTCCCTCCCTCCTCCCTCACCCTCCTCTCACCCTCCTCTCTCTCACCCTCCTCCCTCCCTCCTCTCTCTCCCTCCTCCATCTCTCCTCTCTCCCCCTCCGCTCTCTCCCTCCCTCCCCCTCTCTGCCTCCTCTCTCTCCCTCCTCTCTCCCTCCTCTCTCACCCTCCTCCCTCTCTCTTTCCCTCCCCCTCCGTCCCTCCTCTCTCACCCTCCTCTCTCTCCTCTCTCACCCTCCTCTCTCTCCCTCTCTCCCTCACCCTCCTCTCTCACCCTCCTCTCTTTCTCTCTCCCTCTCTCACCCTCCTCCCTCTCTCTCCCTCCTGTCACCCTCTCTCTCCCTCCTCTGTCACCCTCCTCTCTCTCTCCCTCCTCCCTCACCCTCCTCTCTCTCTCCCTCCTCCCTCACCCTCCTCTCACCCTCCTCTCACCCTCCTCCCTCACCCTCCTCTCACCCTCCTCTCACCCTCCTCCCTCCCTCCTCTCTCTCCCTCCTCCATCTCTCCACTCTCCCCCTCCTCTCTCTCCCTCACTCCCCCTCCCTGCCTCCTCTCTCACTCCTCTCTCACCCTCCTCCCTCTCTCTCTCCCTCCTCTCTCCCTCCTCCCTCTCTCTCTCCCTCCCCCTCCGTCCCTCCTCTCTCACCCTCCTCTCTCTCTCCTCTCTCACCCTCCTCTCTCTCCCTCACCCTCCTCTCTCTCCCTCCTCTCTCTCTCCCTCCTCCCCCACCCTCCTCTCACCCTCCTCTCTCTCACCCTCCTCCCTCCCTCCTCTCTCTCCCTCCTCCATCTCTCCTCTCTCGCCCTCCGCTCTCTCCCTCCCTCCCCCTCTCTGCCTCCTCTCTCTCCCTCCTCTCTCACCCTCCTCCCTCTCTCTCTCCCTCCCCCTCCGTCCCTCCTCTCTCACCCTCCTCTCTAACCCTCCTCTCTCTCCTCTGTCACCCTCCTCTCTCTCCCTCTCTCCCTCACCCTCCTCTCTCACCCTGCTCCCTCTCTCTCCCTCCTGTCACCCTCTCTCTCTCCCTCCTCCCTCACCCTCCTCTCTCTCTCCCTCCTCCCTCACCCTCCTCTCTCTCTCCCTCCTCCATCTCTCCACTCTCCCCCTCCTCTCTCTCCCTCCCTCCCCCTCTCTGCCTCCTCTCTCACTCCTCTCTCACCCTCCTCCCTCCCTCTTTCCCTCCCCCTCCATCCCTCCTCTCTCACCCTCTCTCCCTCCTCTCTCCCCCCTTCTCTCTCTCTCCCTCTCCCCTCCCCCTCCCCCTCTCTCTCTCTCTCTCATTAGGAGAATCATGCTATATATGGAAGTATGTACTAAGACACTGATTAGACTGTAGCTGTGGCATCCACTACAGGACACAGCGGTCCACCCCATAGTGAATGTCGGCCCTTACCTCCTCCTCTCTCTCTCCCTCTCCCTCCCTCACCTCTCTCTCCCTCTCACCCTCCTCTCTGTCCCTTCGCCTCTCTCCTCCAGTCATGCTATATATGGAAGTAGCTCTGGCATCCAGTACAAGACTCAGCGGTCCACCCCATAGTGAATGTCGGCCCTTACCTCCTCCTCAGACAATCCAAGTTTCTTTTTGAAATTGAAAGGTTTGGCAGAGCCTGGCACAATGGCTTTAAGGAAGTCTTCTCCATGCACCACAATCCTGGAATAAAAGATGGGGTCAGTGTCCATCGTCAGAGACCTTGGTTATAGCCACACGCACACCGCACACACACGCACACCGTACACACACGCACGCCTCCACTGTACTTACCGGTCATAGGCACAGTGAGTCTTCTGATTGACTGTTGTGTCATCTTTATCCCCGATCAGCCAGTGGAAAGTATTGCCGCTGCGCAGCTGAATGTTCTTCCATTGTTGTATGGTCACATAGCCGCATGCTGCGTTCAGGTCTCCGAGGAGCATGACGCTCTAGGATAACACACAGCGGTACAGCCAGTGATGAGAATACGGAGCAATCTCCACAGAGTCCTGAGTCAGGTATTACTCTGGATCATTTACTGACTGGGTAACATGGTCTGCAAGTGGAGATATTTATACCAAGCTGGGGTGTCCTACACAGGGGCAACTCAAAGTGTACGTTGCGTTTTATAGTTTAACGAAAACAAATGAAAGCTCTCCTCTGATTGGCTGCTACACACGACTGTCAGTAATGCCGCGGTGGAGTTTTATTGACTTACATCAATTCTCCAGCGCTTCTTCACCTCCAGCATCACCTCCAGCAGTCTGGTAATCTCCCTGGCAGCCTCCCGCGGGCAGGTGTGGTGAGACATCAGGACAAAGTCTTTGATAGCTGCAAAGAGTAAACAAGATGGCGGCTGATGCATCACTTGTGGAGTAACTGTCCTATGCCCTGATTGGCAGGAGTAGGTCTATAGCAACCTGCAGCCAATGTTCTGTACAGTGATTGGCTGCAAGTTGGTCTACTGCAAATATTCAGTGCCCTGATAGGCTACAGGTTGCTAAATACCTGTGACTGTTCTAATGTACTGGGTGTTTGAAAAATGTGTATGTATATCTTATGTGTTACAGTAGACATTGTACGACAGCCGGTATGACACAGTACGCCATCCAGGAACGTGCATAGTGTGTGGCACATTATTTCCGAAGTTACAGGACAGGGCGGCATGGCGGGACTTCCCTGGCGTCCGTAACAACTGGGTTCCATTGCAATTTCCAAAGCCCTGCACCACCAAACAAAACTTTCCTGTCTTGGGTGGAAATGTTCTGGCAAACAGTGTCCGTGACTAATCAAAATAAAGGATGTTTCGGCAGACCCCACAGTCCCACAGTGAACAATGACGGACGCCATGTGGAGCATGTAGTTGTGTGAGGACTGAAAAAAGTCTCAGTTACCTTATATTTTAAACACACTGTACTTATTTACTCATACCCCCCAACATGACCCTCTCCAGGAGGACACAATGCTCTGCTCCTGCTCTTCCCTCTTACTGTATGATTACCATCACCTGTGCTGTACCCTAATACTGACCCAGTGTTCATACCTATGTCATATCTCCCAACATGACCCTCTCCAGGAGGACACAATGCTCTGCTCCTGCTCTTCCCTCTTACTGTATGATTACCATCACCTGTGCTGTACCCTAATACTGACCCAGTGCTCATACCTATGTCATACCTCCCAACATGACCTCTCCAGGAGGACACAATGCTCTGCTCCTGCTCTTACTGTATGATTACCATCACCTGTGCTGTACCCTAATACTGACCCAGTGCTCATACCTATGTCATACCTCCCAACATGACCTCTCCAGGAGGACACAATGCTCTGCTCCTGCTCTTCCCTCTTACTGTATGATTACCATCACCTGTGCTGTACCCCAATACTGACCCAGTGCTGATACCTATGTCATACCTACCAACATGACCCTCTCCAGGACACAATGCTCTGCTCCTGCTCTTCCCTCTTACTGTATGATTACCATCACCTGTGCTGTACCCTAATACTGACCCAGTGCACATACCTATGTCATACCTCCCAACATGACCTCTCCAGGAGGACACAATGCTCTGCTCCTGCTCTTCCCTCTTACTGTATGATTACCATCACCTGTGCTGTACCCTAACACTGACCCAGTGCTCATACCTATGTCATACCTCCCAACATGACCCTCTCCAGGAGGACACAATGCTCTGCTCCTGCTCTTCCCTCTTACTGTATGATTACCATCACCTGTGCTGTACCCTAATACTGACCCAGTGCTCATACCTATGTCATACCTCCCAACATGACCTCTCCAGGAGGACACAATGCTCTGCTCATGCTCTTCCCTCTTACTGTATGATTACCATCACCTGTGCTGTACCCTAATACTGACCCAGTGCTCATACCTATGTCATACCTCCAAACATGACCTCTCCAGGAGGACACAATGCTCTGCTCCTGCTCTTCCCTCTTACTGTATGATTACCATCACCTGTGCTGTACCCTAATACTGACCCAGTGCTCATACCTATGTCATACCTCCCAACATGACCTCTCCAGGAGGACACAATGCTCTGCTCCTGCTCTT